>NC_080865.1:26459735-26759735 GCF_030435755.1 Ochotona princeps
GAATTGTCCAACCTGTTCTGCTTTCTATCTTCTGACATGGCAGATAATGTCCCCTGCTGGCCTAGTTGAACTGGCTACCATGTCCTCTGTGTACATCTGAACCTGCTGTCTAGCACTCCAAGACTGGATTACACATCCCATGATTCTCCATGTAGCCAGGGTCTGAGTCCAGTGATCTAGTTGGAGAACCTGGGATGACCTCAGGTTTGACTCTTGTGTGCACCAACCAGTGCCAGGACAGGGGCAATCTGACCCCTGCACCAGCCAATGCACATACTAGTGGATGAAACTTGGTCAGTTCTGCCTCCACCTCATATGTCACTCAAACCTAAGTGTATTATGGCCCAACCCAGCCAACCCACCACAGATATGATCCTCAGGCATACCAAAATGCTGCAACTACTTAGGACAACCCCTTATAATCCCCACCAAGCCCACACCCAGACCCAGTTTTTGCTCATGCCAGCCTCTGTTGCAGCCTAGTCCACACCCCATCCAGCTCTCATGCACTATGACTTAACTCAGCCTGACCTGCCCACCAGAACTGGCCCTCACATATGCCAACAGGTACCATTGCCTTGTCCAGCCTGGTTCTTGTGCTCACCAGCAATAAGTACAGCCCAGCAGGGGAGTGCCCACAGTACACCCTATAGTAATGTTCCCAGCCCTGGACCTTTTACCTGTCAGGGGGTGCTTGTCCCAGCAGTCTCAGCTCTTGGTGGTGGGTGTTGCAGCCTAGTTAGCTGGGTCTGATCCATACCCTGCCTTGGCTCTTGTGCTTGCTAGTGGGTGCTAGGGCCTTGCCCAGACTGGCCTGTTCCTAGACTTGGCCCACAGAAATGCTGACAAGTGCTACAGACTTGCCTGGCCTGACCCACCCCGGTCCCAACTCTCAGGTTCCCCAGATGGAGCTGTTGACTAGCACGGTAGTTCCCCAAGTTTCCCAACCAGGCTTCCTCCCAGCCCTGGATCTGACATGTGATAGCAGGGGTTGCAGGCCTGCTTGGCATAGTCTGCCCTTAATCCCAGCCCTTACATGTGCCAGTGGGTGCTATAGCCTGGCCCCACTAGACCTTCTTCTAGTTCCAGCCTCCAGAAGTGGCAAGTGGATTCCTCTCAAGTTCGTTCTTCGGTCCAATTTCACTCAGTCCATCACTGCTCCCAGTTCTCTGTATAAACTGTAGGGTGCTGCAGACTCATAATAGCAATCCCACAATTCCCCAACAAAATTTGCCCCCAGATCTGGTTCTGTTACATTCAGGTGGGTACTGTGACCCAGCCTAAAATGATCCACACCCTGCCGCAACACTCACTAGTGAGTACTGGAACCTAGTCAGCCAGGCATGCTCCCCATTCCCAGCTATGGGAGTGTCAATGGGTGGCAGGTGAGGCTGTATAGCTCAGCCCAGGTCTCCAACATAGGTGGGTACCCTGGCTCCAGCTTCTGTTCTCCTACACCACCACAAAACCGCTCCATCTCAAGTCCTCTGCCCACCTGTGGGTGCAGTGATCTCGTCCATGGAAGACACCAGAAATCATTCCTTCCCTGTCACACATGTCCTCAGCTTCTCCCACTCTAATACATCCCTTGACCCTGTTCCCTAGGGAATCTGCAGCCTCCTCAACACTACTTGGGAGCCAGGATGGCATGTCCCAGCCCAGAATTCCCCACCTTCCCCACTTATCTCTCGCTCCTCCTCTATTTTTTTAACATTTATTTATTTTTATTGGAAGGTCAGGTCCGAAGAGAGGACAAAGATTTTTCCCTCTGCTAGTCTACTCCTGAAGTGACCAGAATGACTGAAGCCTAGCAATCCAAAGCAAGGAGCCACAAGTGTCCTCCAGGTCTCCCATGTGGGTGCATGGTCCCAAGGCCCTGGACTGTCCTCTAGTGCTTTCTCAGGCTATAACCAGGGAACTGGATGGGAAGTGGAGCAGCCGGGATAGAAACCAGAGCCCAAATAGGATCCCGGTGCAAAAAGGTATTGGATCCCAGCCACTAGACTACCATGCCACTTCATTATCAGGTCATTTTTTCCCTGGGTTTAAACCAGAACAGCACCAGTTATTTTCCAAGCCCAGTCTTTTCTTTCTTTGCTCTTTGTGCTGGGTTTCCTTCATTCTTGCTGCTTTGTATTCTTATCTCAAGACATGTTTTCTTTGATTATTAGCAAAAACTGGTAATTAGTATTCATTCAACTTATGTTCTGATGGAATCAATAAATGTCATACCATTTTTCTGTCATCTGATCAATTGAGAAGAATTTGAGTCATTCCAATACTTATATGGGCAACCAACTGTGAGAGTTCTGCTCGAGATTTCCATTCCTTGGCTCATAGTGTGCCTAAGCATGATCCATTTTTCTGTCATTTGATCAATTCTGATTGCAGTATCACCCTCTAATCTGGTCACTGCTACAGAGACAAAACTGGCCCCAACTTTACACAATCTTCCTGGTCTATGCAGTTTTCTCATAGTTAAATGCTTGTATGTTGTTTCTCTGCACAGCAAACCAATGCATACTAGATTCTATTTTCTAACAACAAAAAATTATTTCTAACTACTCATCAGCTGGTACATATCTAGCATGTGCATACGTGTGATTTCATTATACGAGATATTTTTAAAAGACTCAGTGGAAAAGCAATACACCGAAGCTTCACTCTTAAAATCCCATTGTTTTATAACCATAATATAACTCAAAGGAGCCCCTGGCTTAGAAATTCCAAGACTAACCAGTTTAGAAGCCTTTCCATACTTTCATTTTGTTTACGAATATATGGTGTGTGTCTTCTACAGTTTTTTCAATTGTCTGCCTGGGCTTGTTTCAGCAGCTTCTAAATTGGATGCCATGAAAAATAACTTTCATCAAAAACTTTGAAACCTCTTTCACAGGTCAGAAGCTGAATCTTACTTAGATCAGAGTTACTTGCTAGAGTGACAGGTCAGAGACTCATTGCTTTTGCCCTCAGAAGACACTGTTCTTTTGCTTTTAAGGTAGAAGGCACTAAGGTTACTATAAATTCCATGAGCACAGGATAATAACATTCAGTGGGCATTTTTTATTCTTCTTCTCTGCATTATTTTAGCCAAATCCATAACCTTTTGAGATATGGGAAGACTATATAAAAATGAAGTGTCATGGTGTTTTCCAATTTTAGACTCCTTTGCTGCATATCTTGAAGACTATATTAAGTTATCTACATGAAATCACCTTCTAAATTTGAATAATGCCTCACTGATAGAAGCAGTCTTAAAAATATATAAATAAAACACATATATAGCAAAATGCATAATATGAAAAATAGGCATGAGCTTACAAATTGTGCCCTAAAATAAATTTATCTTTTAACTCCACTTTCCATGAACTTTCTGATATATCCTTATTATTTCCACATATTTCTTGAGAAATTAATACTGGAGTTTTTTAATCAACTTGTAATTTGACTAATAATACTCTTAAGAAATGTAAAACCTATATCAAAATTTATTGGATTTCCCAGAAGTCAACTATTCATTATATAAGCTGCATGCTTTAAAAAATCTGTGTTTTGAGAAGTTGTGCTTTAAGCTGAGTGATGAATATTAGCAATTGAAGGGGTTTTATTGCTCATAAAGCATCTAACATCATCATATCTATTTTGTATGGCACGTCTCTAATTATCCTTTCAAAAACACTTTGGAATCTTTCCATATTATGTGCATGACATACAGTATCCTTAAACATAACAGGGAAGATTGTGAAACATCTTCTAATATTAGTGATTCAAGTGGAAAGAACTTCTAACCATCATATATTAAATCTCAGATATATTACAAGGGTTGTCAAATTACAGCCCATGGGTCAAGTACAGCCTAACAACTGTAATAGTAATAACATTTTACTGGAACACAGCCACACTCATTTCTACACATGCAATTTAAGGCTGCCATTGTACTTGAATAGCAGAATTGAGCAGTTGCAGCAGAAAATATATGGTTCACACCCCCGAGATCTAGCACCACTTCTGCAGACTGAGTCACCAAGCTGACCCTGATGAAACAAGCTTTAGGCATTTCCAGTGGAAAGCCAACCTCTGTTCAAAAGATAACTGAAATAGTATGTTCAATGCAGCCGCCAAGGTAGTGCTAAGAGGCAAATTTATAGCAATCAGTGCCTATGTCAAGAAACAATAAAGACACTAGATAAACACGCTAACTACACCACTGAAAAAGTTAGAAAAACAACAGCAAAATAATCCAAAGATTAACAGAAAAAAGAGATAATCAAAATTAGGAAGGAAATAAGTCAAATAGAGACCCCCCCCGCAACATATACAAAATAAATAGAGATGGTTCTTTGAGAAAATAAGCAGAATAGATACCCCACTAGCCCAAGTGATCTGAACTCAGATCAGTGAAGCAAAATAGAAACTACAGAAGTAAACCTACATACGTACAGCCACCTAGTCTTCAATAGAACTGAAAATAACTCAGGGAAAAGCATTGGTCTCTTCAACAAATGCTGTTAGGATAATTGGATAGCAACCTGTAGAGTTAACAAGCAAGAACCCCACCTTATACAAAAATCAGCTCTAAATGGATTAAGGACCTAAATCTCTACCCAGAAACCATAAAATTACAGGAAAACATAGGAAGCACTTTCTAAGATACAGGAATTAGGAAAGACTTCATAGGAACCATAACTTGTCCATGAACAGTCACAAAAGGTACAGGCAGTCAGGCCCAAAATAATCAATCAGGAACACATCAAACTAAGCAGCTTCTGTACAGTAAAGGAAACTCAAAAAGCAAGGAGGTAATCAACAAAATGGGAGAAAATCTTTACACAGTACACAATAGAAACAGATTAGGGATTAGTGTCCAGGATTTACAAAGAACTTCAGAAACACAAGAGCAGCAAAATAAGCAGACCAGATGAGAAATAGGTGAAGCAAATGACCACATATTTTTCAAAAGAACAAAATTTTAAAATGCTCATGTTCTCTATCAGGGAAATACAAATGAAAACCACATTTATATTCCAATAAACTCTAGTGAGAATGGCCTACATACAAAATTCTTCTAATAATACCTGCTGGCAAGAATGTAGAGAAAAGGTGACCTGTTCCATTGTTGGTGGAATTGTAGACTTGTGCAGCCACTATGGAAGTCAGTATGGAAAGTGCTCAGACAATTGAAAATTATCAATCATATGACCCAGCATTCCCAATCTAAAAGAATTAAAATCTGCATATGAGACAATAATCTGTAATCCTATGTTTATAGCAACAGAATCTACAATAGCGAAGACATGAAAGAAGCTATATGTCCCTCGGAAGAGGAATGGATAAAGAAACTGTGGTACATCTACACTGTGGAGTATTACTCAGCCATTAAAATAATGAACTTTTACCATTTGCAACTGTAATAATAAGCGGTCCCAAATGGAGACCATTTTACTTAGTGAAATAAGCCAATCCCATATGGAAAAATATTGTATGTTTGCATTGAAATAAGACAAATTTCATGCAAAATACAAAACAAAGATATATAGGTAAACAAATATACAGTTGCATTCTCATAAACAAATGATATAATGGAGACTACAGTACCAGGAACCAAAAGTACTACAGTATGTATTTCATCTCACAAATAAATGAAGGGCCAAATGAAACTGGTAAACACACTTGGACAAGATACTAGATTTTTTTTTATCATCACCAATACCTACAATGTCATGATATACATAAATAACAGAATGTTGGAGTTATTACTGCAGCTGAAGGCCTATATTATTGTGAAATATAGGGGAACAATAAGGAGGCGTGAGGAGAGAGGGAGGAAATGGGGGAAAATCATATCTACAAAACCGTGTGATGGAAAATAGTGAAGTATGTAAAATAAATAAACACACCTTCTAAATACACACACAAAAAGTGAAAGGATAGAAAAAATATATTCCAATCCAATGGAAAGGAAAAATGAGCAGAAGTCATTCTAATACCAGACAAAACACACATCAAGGCAAAAATTATTAAAGGAGAAGAAGCAGGACATTACATAAAGACTAGAGGTTCAATTTAAGAAAAAGATGTCACTTTATCAATGTATACATACTCAATGCTAGGGCACCTGGCTATTTAAAACAATTATTAACAGATCTAAAGGTTGACCTAGACTCCCGACACAATAAAAAGGAAGCCTTCAATACCCCACTTTCCTCAATTAACAGAACTGGACAGAAAATAAACAGAGAAATAACAACTTATACTGTGAATCAAATAGAACATTTTATACCATGGTTGAAGAATATATTCTTTTCATCAGTGCAAATAACTCACTCTAGGAAAGACCATATTCTAGGCCATAAAACTAGCTTCAGAAAATTTAAAAAGAGAGAGAAAGACGCTGAAATGATACTATGTATCTTTGTTGCCCACCATGGAATAAAACTGAAAAACACCAAGTTAATAAACTCTAGCATGGAAACTGAACACACTATTGCATCACTATTGCATGAACAGTGATCATAAAAGAACTTGAAAAGGACACCAAATAACTTGTAGAAATAAATGAGCATGACAACACAGCATATCAAAACTTAAAGTACCTACCAAAAGAAATTTTAAGAGGAAAGTTCATAGCAATTAATGCCTCCATTAAGAATCAGAGAGACACCAATCAAAAGATCTATCAACATATCTCAAAGACCTGGAAAAAGAAACAACAGACCAAACCGAAAGTTAGTAGGAAGAAAGAGATAATTAGAATGAGAATAAGCAAAACTGAAATAAAGTGATGATACATAAGATCAATGAATTGATGAATACAATACTGAAACAACTGACTGCAAAGAGAGAGGAACAAATCAACAAAATCAGAAATGAAAAAGAAAGTTTCTTGCAACAAGCAGGACAGGAGGACTTCACTGCTGAATTCTACTAAGCTTCTCAAGAAGAACTAATGCCAAGTTTTGTCAAAGTATTCAAAATAATTGGAAGGGATAAAATCCCCCAAACTCTTTCTAAAATCTGAGAAAGATACAAGAAAGAGAAGTATAAATTGATATCCCTGAAGAAGATACAAAAATCCTCAACAATATGCCAACTAATCAAACCCAACAATATATCAGAAAGATCACACACCTGAACTAAACAGAATTTATCCCTGTTATGCAGAGGAGAGTCACCATCACAAATCAATGAACATGATACAGCACCTTAACAAGCTGAAGAATAAAAGCCATGTGATTATCTCAATAGAGGCAGAGAAAATAGTTAATAAAACACAACATTCTTTCACGATAATTTTTTTTAAAAAATTGGGAATAGAAAGAATGCTCCTAAACAAAATCAATGCAATCTATGAAACTCACCCCCAAACCATGTTGAACAGGGAAAAGTTGAAAGACTTTCACTAAGATCCAGAACCAGACAACTATACCCACTCTGATCACTACTATTCAATACAGTCCTGCACATTTTAGCCAGAGCCGTTAGGTAAGAAAAAAGTAATCAGAGGGGTACAAATAGTGAAAGAGGAAGTCAAAATATCCCTGTTTACACTTGGCATAACTCTCTACATAGGGAAACAAAAACATTCCAGTAAGAGATAATTTGGATTATTAAGAGAGTGTGGTTATGTTTTGCAATATAACATCACCACACAAAAATCCATAAACAATTCCATGACAGAAAAGAACTTGTAAGATCAATCCCAGTCAATATAACTGCAAAAAAAAAATGTAAGTACCTTAGAATAAATGTAATCAAGGAGATGAAAAAGCTCTAAAATTAAAATTACAAAACATTCAAAAAATAAATAGAAGGTACCAAAACATCTTCCATGTTCTTGGATTGGTAGAATTAATATCATCAAAATGTTCATGATAAAGAGAAATTTACATATTTGAAATTATTTTAATCAAAATATCTATGACAACCATCTCAGATCTAGATAAAAAATAATGCTAAAATTCATGTGGAAACATGAATGATCAAAACCAGCTACAGCAATCAAACAAAATCAAAGCTGGAGTCATCACAATACTAGACTGAAGGGCAGTTGTAATCAAAATAACCTTGTATTAGCGCACATATACACACACATATTTACATTTTATATATTTATATATTTATGCACATCAGTGAAATAGAACAGAAACCCAAGAAATCAAGCCACACATCTTAGACAACTAAATTTTGACAAGCAAATTAAAATCCAGGGAGAAAGGACAGTATGCTCAACAAATGGTGCTGAATCAATTCAAAATGGATATAGACTCTAAGTATACAACCCACTACCATCAAATTACTACAGGAAAAGAACAGGGGATCTGCATGACATAGGCTTAGGCAAAGATGCTTGGAAAAGACCCCAGAAGCACCGGCAAGTAAGAAGCTTCTGGCACTGTAAAGAAAACCCTCAACCAACAGAATGGGAGTAAACGGAAATTTTATAACTGGGAGAGATTTGAAGCCTTCAGTAAATGTCAAAATGAGTGAAGTATTTGACAAGACAAAGGAGATGAATCAACTACAATGCTTTTCACTTTAGAGTGGAAAAACAACAATAATGCCATAAAACATTTCCTTAGAAGAAAATGTGAAAGGGAAAAATTGATGTGATGGAAGGAGAGTAAAAAATTTCTCCTGCTGAAAGTCGAGGACAGGGACAAAGTAATAATAAAAATTCAATTGAGGGAGAATACTTTGTAACAACTATTGAACAGGAAGGTCAGGAACATAATTGCCTTTGTATAGCTAGATCTAATGTGAGAACTGTGAGATCGTTCATAGTGCTGTCCATTCAAGGTGAGCAGATTCATCGCTAAGTCAATGCTAATAGCTGCATCGCCTACCTTATCTTTCGCTTTCTCTTCATGTTTGGCTGGGCTATCATTTCTTATATCTTTTTAAATATCATGTGTAATATGTGTAAATATCATGTGTAACTTACTATTTACACAAGTAAGAAACACCAGTTGTGTCAAACCACTTGCTATTGAATAGATATTTGTGTTCCCACAAAATTCATAAATTGGAGCCCTAAGCCCCAATGAGATAATATCTGCAGGGAATACCTGTGGGAGATAATTTGGGCTAGATTAGGTCATGACAGTGGGACTCCATGATAGTATTAATGTCCTTATTGCTTTTAATTTTTTTAAAGAAAAAAAAACAGAAGACACTCAACTATCCATCTTCCTCTCCTCTCCTCTCCTCTCCTACTCCCCCCTCTCTTACATGCTCTCCCTCCTTTTCTCTGTTCCTCCAGTGTGAAGATATCAAGAAGTCAACCATCTGCAATCCAAAACAGGATGACCAACAGAAGTAAATTTATAGGAACTTAATCTTGGACTTCCCTATCCCCAGGACTGTGAGCAGTAAATGGTTATTGTTTAAAAGTCATGCAGTCGCCGGTATTTTATTGTAACACCAAATGACGAAGGCATCATCTAAACCTCAAAAACAGTATTAATCATTTGCTTCTCAATAACTCTTCACAAATTATCAGATTACTGGAAGCCAGGCAAGTTTATTATTTTCACAAGCTATCCTGAAGTGTAGTAAAAATGCTATTTACCTAAGCAGAGATTTTAACCTCACCTGGAATACTCACACAAACTGAAGGAAAAATCTGGCTGACAAGTTAATGCAATTACTTTCAAGTAGCACTGTGATTTGTCACTAACATTTAATCTGAATAAAAGCATAAGCAGACCGAAAGAAAAAGATGCTGCTTTTTGAATTATCACCAGTAGATCCTATTCCAACATTCCAAATGCTGGGGCAAGAGAACATTTACCATACAGAGATGAACAGACTCCACAACCTGGATGACAAAATTTTCATTTTGAATTTTGAGTCTACTTAATATCCTAAGTGAAAACAAGGTAGAGAAAGAATGGGCTGTGATCTACTCCTTTTCTTCTTCCCCCTGATTTCTCCACATGCCATCTCGAAAATTCTCAGACATAGGTGTAAATGCTCTAGCTGGCACATCTAAAATCTACCATAAATTTCTGAAAAGTCATCCCTTGGCTACCTCTTTGGCCTAAGATCTATATTAGTGTCATCATTTGTACTTGAGGTGACAGGCTTGCAGAAGGAACCACACAGTCCCTCAATGTAGGTATGAGTTTTTGAAACAAGTACCTTAGATTCCTGAATAGTCAGATCATGGTATCCAAGAGGAAATGCAGACTCTAAGTTAGCAAATTCCTTGGGCCTAAAGATCCATGAATCAGGGTACAGCTGGCAAAGGGTCCCAGTGAGGGCCTCTAGATCTTGTGGCCCAGTGCAGATGCCCAATCTCCATAATGAAAGTAAAATGCCCTATTCATTTTAAAGAAATAAACATTTAAAAAGTAATAAACATCATCTCCATTGGTGTTTCACACTGGAACACAGGCCAAACCTATGTGGAGCTAGAAACCTAGAGCAGGCTAAAAAAAAAAAAAAAAAAAAAAAAAAAAAAAAAAAAAAGAAAGAGAGAAAGAACAGATTACAAATCTGCTTAAGAAGACAAAGGATTTTACAAAATTTTCAAGAGTATGAAGTGAGTAAAAAATGCTCTCTTAATTATGCAAGAAGAAAACAGATTGAAACTAAGAGCACTTCTCTTTCATATCATATGCAACTTTTTTATCATGTAGTTTCGCTTACACACACACACACACACACACACACACACACACTCACATTCTCTTTCTCACTTGACCATTGTCTATACCTACAATGTCATGATACAGTTAAATGGCAGAATGATGGAATTTTGACTGTTGCTGAAGGACTATCTTATCGTAATAATATGGGGGAAAACAGTTGCAGGTGTAGGGCAAATGGAGAGGGTATAAGGCAATATCACTGAGCTACTGAATTATATCATGAAAAATTTAAAAATAAATGCATTAATTTGTTTAATTCACAATGAAATCTTGAAGGACCTGCTGTGCTATAGCCCTCAGTCAATGACAAGAAGTAGACAAAAGAGTATCAGCATAAGAAATTCCAACATCAATGATTTTAGAACCTTCTGGAGAAATCAGATACTTAAATGGAACGTCAATAAAAGACAAGGAGGAGGTCAGTGCCCAAGTACTAAAGCCCAGAGTGCAGGATTTAGTAAAGGAAAGCAGAACCAGTTCAAAGTAACCAGTAAAAGACTCTTCAACTCTAGCAATTTTTGTCAAAATTAGTAGGAAGGCATGATTTCTTAGGAGAATATTTTTGTTTCTTAACAACAATTTAGCAACATCCAGTACCTAATTTAACTCCAATTCATTTCTATTTAAATTAGACCACCTAAGCAGGAGAAAAATAGAAATTGAGTGTCAGAAACTCAGTCTACTTTTAACTGTGTTTAACATACTCAACTGATTCCTCATAGACAGGCACAGAGTGATATAATAGCTATATACACAGTTGATTCACAATTGATCTTCAATGCAGGTTTGCATTTTGAAAATTAGAAATATTAATATCAACATCTACTTGCTAATATGACCTTGCATAATTAGAAATCACAGTGGAACATATACAAGAGAAGAATTTACATTAGCTACAGGCTTAATGTTGCTTATGGCAGAACATGAAAGGCCATTTTTGTTAGCTGTGTGACTTCATTAAAATATTCACTAGTAAAAGGCTATGTACTAAACATGAAATTTTACAAATTATTTGAGAATGAGAGGAACTAAAAAGAATATTGCTGAGATTGAATCCATATACTAATTATCACGGAAGGTAAATGATACTATAGACAATAAAAGCAAATAGTTTAGTGTTCACAATCAGGATTAGTGATCATTGACTTCATCAAGAATACAGTCCAGAGACAAAATGACACAAATTTCACCTTAAAATAGCATAAAATAAAGACTAGAAATGTGCAAACAAGGGAAAAATGATCAAGAGGTAACCAGCTACAATGGAGCTGCATTTGAGGGTGGAGAGAGAACTAAGATAATGGATCAATAACTTATTTGCAGGCTTCCTCCTATCTTTTATTCAGCACTATGGCAGCTAGTAAAGATCTAACAGGGCTGCATGTCAGACTTTGGACCTGATTAAGGAAGCATCAGTATCTGACCCAGTGTAATTAGAGGCCACAGTATGACAGCAATTACTTGAAAAATCATGGCTCCAACGCTAGCCTGTCAGCTCAACACAATAACGGGGAGAAGCAATAGTACCTGCACTGATTGGAACAAAGAGTTAGGATACTTCTATGGGAATTCTGTGTTAAAAATGAAAACTGTGAAACAACAGGAGAGAATTGATGCTTTCACAAAAGAAAATGTAATACAACCGTATCATTCAAGTAGATGAGTGTCTAAGAAACAGAACAGATGAGGGGATAGGTGGCTCCAGGTCAAGCAACAATTTCTAAAAAGAGAAAAGCAGCCTTTTCCTATGGTAATTAGAAAAGCACCACGGAGAAATGACATACATTAGGTTTAAAATAAGGAGTACAATTTTGCTTTCCAGAGAATAAACAAGTTGTTCCTGCCAAATATTTACAAAAAGAAGGAAAAAAAGGACATATAACGTTAAGTGGGAAATCATCCGTTTACAATTAAAAAAAAAATTCAACAAATAAGGCATAGAAAGAGCACTCCTCCAAACAATGAAGACTATGTTTAAAAAACCCACAGCCACTATCACACTGATTGGGGAAAAGTGTAAAATATTTTTCCTAAGATCTCCAGGAAGACATCCACTTTCATCACTCAATACAATATTGTAAGTCTTAGCAAGATTATTTAATGAAAGGAAGAAAGGCCACCCAATTTGGAAAAGGAGTCAAAAGGGTCATGTTTAACAATGACATAGTTTTATATATGACAACCTTAAATATTCCACAAAAAAGTATGTTTTAACTGATAAGTGATTTTAGTAAAAACTGTAGCATGCAATATTAGTATGCAATAAACCATCGCATTTTTATACATCAATAATGATCTTTATTAAACACGAATTAAGGAATTAATCCCATCCACAGTAACTATAAAAATATTTAGTAACAAATTTAACTAAAACGAAAGATTTCCACAATGAAAATTGCAAAGCACTAATGAACAAAATCTTAGGTGACCAAATTTTTTTGAAAGTGCCATGTCCAGAGATTAGAATGTTTTTTAAAACCCACAAACCACCCAAAGCAATTTGCAAATATAATGCAGTCCTCACTAAAATACAAATGATATTTTGCTTTTCAGAATTAAAGAAAACAAGGAACCACAAAAGATCTGGAATATCCAAAACAGTTATTTGGGGATTAGAGGAAGCTAGAGGCATCACAATGCCTGACTTAAAAGCATACTACAGAGCTGTAATGATTAAAATAGCATGGAACTGACATAAAAGCAACATACTGATCAATGGAACATATCAATAAACTGATTCATTTAATTTTGACAATTGTGACAAGAGCACATATCAGAGAAAGACAGTTTCGTTTAAAAATGGTTGTAGTAAAACTGGATATACTAATGAAATTAGATCCTTAACTTTTACCACATACAAAAATAAATTTAAGATTGAGTAAACACCTAAAGAAAAATCTGAAAATATAAAATTGCCACAATATAGAAAACAATTTTTTAAATAAGATCACAAAAGCACAGACAACAGAAGCACCATTAGACATATACAAATGTATCATATTCACAAGCTTGTGTATAGCAAAGTCAACAATAAACAGACTGCAGAAATAACCAATGCAATGGCAGAAAATGCTTCCAAATTCTATAAGACAGAGTATGAATACCCAAAATATAAAAGGAACTGTAACATCTCAATCCAGGTGATAAAGCACAGCAGCTTAAGCCACTGTTTGGGATCCCAATATTCCATACAGTAATGGCAGTGGAGTCTTGGCTATCCTGCTTCCAAATCAGCTCCCAATAATGCACTTGACAGCACATGATGGTTCAAGTACCTGAGTTCCTGCCACCCATGTGGGAGACCTAGATGGAGCTTCTGGCTCTGGCTTCAGTGTGGCCCAATTCTATTTGAGTACTAGGCCAGCAGATGTAAGATCTCCCCTACCGTGGCTCTTTGTTGCAAGCTCACCGTCTCTCAAAGAAATCAAAATTTTAAAAATATCAGCAACAATAAAAAATCTAGCCAACAAAACTATAAATAACAGATCTGAATGAAAATTTTTCTAAAGAAAAAATGGCCAGAATGTATGAAAAAAAAAAACTCATTCACCATTAGGGAAATAAAAATAAAAGTTACCATGTGTTATGAGTTTTCCTCTCACTTTGAATGACTATTATGCAAAAGACAAAGGGTAACAAGTGCTGGAAAGAGTGCGCAGACAAGGAAACTATTGGTGAAAATGTGAACTCAGACAAACACTGAAAATTACTATGGAAATTCCATTAAAAATGTAGAAATAGAACTTCTGTATGATCCAGCGATTCCACTGCTGGATAAATATCCACCAGAAATGAAATTGTTATATGAAAAAGATAATTGTGTCACCATGTTTTACAACACCATTCATAATAGCCAGTAAACGGGATATATACAGCCATGCAATGGTGAATGAACAGGTAAAGAAAACGTGGTATATATAAAAATAATGCAAAATGGACATAATTGCATTGTCTCCCATTGATTCACCCTGATTTAGATAAATGCATCTTTATTAAATATATATATATATATATATATATATATATATATATATGGAATAATTTGAAGGAGACAAATAACACATTCAAAGACTAAGATTTTCCTCAGGATCACCCTAATGTCAATTTTTATCTTAATAACAAACTCTGTCATACCTTTCATACTAGCAAATTAGCAAATTCTGAACATGTTTCCTATCTTATAAGAAGCAGAATCATATAAATGAACAGAGTTAACCAACTGCCAAGAACCATAATGGGATTTCCAGTAAAAATGACTTTCATAACAATACCAGACTTCATTGGTCAACAAATAACCTGACATTTTCCTTCCACATTTGAAAAATAATAAACTAAAATCTAAAATGTTACAGTAATAGCTTTGAGCCAGTAGCTTTTCCTTTTTTCTTTCTTACCATGCATAAGGCATCTAAGTATGCAATATTTAGAATCCCAAACATTTCTGCTTTCTGAGTACATTATTCACAGAAAGGCAACAGTTGTGATGGAAATACGCAGTAAACCATAAAGCAGATTTGCCAGTCTCCTCTTATGGATGTAACAGTGCGGGATAGATAGATAGTATAAGAATTGGGCAGAGACACAAAAACATACAAAGAAATCCTGGCTTTTATTAAATAAAACATCTTCTTCCTGTGTGTGAAAATCCTAACTGAATGGAAGACAGAACTCCATTTCACAAACTTGTGAAAGCTAAAGCTTTTGAACTAACACTCTTTCAGGGTCCATCACTCTGTAAGAGGTGGCAGTACCTTAATTTGTCACTGTCAAGCAAGCAAATTTCTTTCAGGTTTGATTATTATTGTTCTGTTCTGCTGTCTCTAGACATACCAGTTTTCTAATATAGCAAGCATGCTGGAAATCAACTTCAGGGACATCAGAAACAGCTCATTACTCTGAACTGCCTGATGTGTTAACTGTCCTAGCAGGAGTGATGTGACTCAGGTAAAGGTATTTGATAAGGCACAGAATGTCCAAATGTTTAATGGTCTTTGCTGTGACACTTTTGGGAGGCAACGCTGATAAGCCAATATTTGTTTCTCTGCCATTGAACATCGGATGTGAAACACTAATTCATAATATATGAAATGCTTCATCCTTCTTCCTTTTATAGGACCCAAATCAATCTCCTGTGAACACAGAGCTGAAGGCTGAGCACAGAGGATTTCTCTCCAGAAGTATCCATAACAATTTCTGTTATGAGTAGTTCAAAGGACTTCTATGCAGAATTCCAATGGAGGTTTTCAGGGTCCTTCATCGGCATCTAATTCAAGTCCAGATCTAGATTAGAAAAATCTAGAGTCTAAGTGAGCTAAAAGGCAAGTATAGCAAAAAGTTTTAAGCTCAAATCTCTCATTGACATGCATATTTTCCTGTATTCATTTTTTTCTTATCTATTGTTTCAATTTTACTTTTTCTCTGAAGAATACAGACAAAAAAAAAATATTCTCTGTAGTTTCCCAAAAGGCTACTGGGAAAATAATACTTAACTTTGACACATGATGTAGGAGTGTGCAGTTAAAGGTTGACAGAAGCCAATATTTACAATGTTATTTAGAAATGATGGGACACTTTGTTATGAAAACTTCCAAAACCTTTATAATAACTCTCTTTCAAGAGCCCTTACTACAGGATCAACTACAGCTGGAGACTGCCTTAGAACAAAGACAATTAGCGCTTGAAAATGGCATCAAATCAAGCAAACATTTAGAATTTTCCTTGGAACAAATTGAAGATGAAGAATCAATATTGGAAAAAATATCCGTCACACATAAAGGTCTGATGAATAAAATTTTAAAGAAGAGGGGTCTGACAACTAAACATTTTTAGGGCATTTAGATCCTAATAAACAATTTTTTACTTTTAAAGAGATAAAAGTAAATGAGCTTTGGTCTTTTACAAGCACACACTGATTAAGGTCACTCAAGTTTGATATGCCCAGTGTTTTCTTCTTCTAATTGAAAATGTCCTCATTTGTCACGTAATCTGTTTCTAACCACCAAGCTTCTATTATTACCACCTATGATAATGGAATTTTGGCTTCATTTTTGTTCTGACTGGCATCTAAATCATATCTTCCTCTGTAGGATCTTTCCTTGATTCCCCCTTTCCCTTGATTTCCTAAATGTGACCATTTTTCTATTGTTCCTCCTGCCTCTCCATCTATACCTTTCCCACCTCCCTTGCTTTTTCTCCACAAAAAGGCTCACATGTTGACCATCTCCATGTTCAATAGACCAATGTGGAGGTTGAATTCCCATACATTATGTTTTAGGCCCTACCTATAAATAGTATCATTGTACAGTCAACTGGCTGGTTGTCCAAACCTCTTAGTTCACACTTAACATGATCGCTAACCTTAAGATCCTACTTATGAGAGTTCTCCTTGACATGTTCTCCTTTCTATCCCATGACCTGTTATCATCAAGGCTTTGCAAATCTGCTTTAATTCAGCCAACATTTACTACATAATCACGTCTGTAGAAGGCACAAAAGAAAACACTGTGGAATTCAAAACAATAGATCCCACATTATAGTGGAAGAATGTAAACAATCACACATTGAAAAACACAGATTTTTTTTTAAAGTCGGCAGGCAATACAGAACTTGCTCCAAAACAAATATCAGCTATTCACTGAGACCAATCCTGACTGTAGCAACCCCGTCTGATCTTTCCCCTTCTCTAGAATCGTTAAGTGCCAACATATAAATATAAAACTAATTTAACATTTCATTGTTCTAACACCTCTTTACTTAATTATCTATACCACAGGTTACTTCTTGGTTTTGAATCAAAGATGCATGAAGACAGAGTTCTTGTCCTATAGCACCTTGCTACTGCTCACTTAAACAAGAGGGAACACAGAAGAGAAAGACAACTGTATTTGGGCATCAATCTAGACCTACTCAATTACAAAATCTAGGAGGGAAGCCCAGAAAAACTTGTTTTAACAAGTGCTGCAGTGGATACAGAAACATATTAAATTTGGCAAATACTGAAGCAGAGTTTGAATAAATTAACCAAAATCAAATATTCTTATAGTAAAATAACAGCTCACATTTAATCTTTTCTTAATATTACATCATGGCGTTTCTCAAGTAACAAGCCCTTCTGGATAATGTCCAAAATGATGAGATTGTGTGTGTGTGAGAGAGAGAGAGAGAGAGAGAGAGAGAGAGACAGAGAGAGAGAGAGAGAGAGACAGAGAGAGAGTTATTCCTTCATCTGTTGGTTCACCCCTAAGTGCCTGCAATTATGAGGGCTAGGGCAAGCGAAAGCCAGGAGGCATCTTCTGGGTCATGTGCATGGTACAGGGTCACACGTACTCAGTCTATCTTTAGCAGGCACATTTGCAGGGATTTGGATAGAAATTGGAGCAACCAGGTCTTGAACCAGCTCCAATTTGGGAAGGCAGCATAGGTGGTAGCTTTACCCACTACAGCGCAAAGCCAACCCCCAATGATTTTTCCATTTTAACAATCTAGAGTAAAATTTTCATGAAAAAAGTTTTTAAAAAGTAAGTCAGAAAAAAAAAAAGTAAGTCAGCAGACTGTAAACTCAGTTTTCAAAAATCATTAGCATTTGTATGGGACAGGAATGTCCACTACCGCTACTGCTATTTAATATAGTACTGGAAGTCCTTGGCAGAACTATTAGGCAAGAAAAAGAAATTAAAGAAATTCAAATTGGAAAACAGGAACTCAATCTCTATTTATAGATGACATGATTTTATATAGGAGCTTGCCAGAACTTATAAAGAATTTGATAAGGTAGCAGGGTACAAAATAAATGAACACAAATCAATGGCCATAGTATATGCAAACAATTCCAAGGCTGAAAAAGAACTAGTTAGTGCAGAACTTTTCAAAATAACAGAGAACACTTACATATCCTGGAATAAACCTAACTGAAGACATGGAAGATCTATGAGGAAAATTACAAAATGTTGAAAAAGAAATAAAAGAAGGTTTTATATAGTGGAGAAATATGCCATGTTCCTGGATGGGTAGAGCCAATATCATCAAAATATCCAGATTACCAAAAATAATATGTAGACTGATTTTGATTCCAATCAAAATCCCAAGAACATTCTTCACAGAGCTGGAACACATGATACAAAGTTCATCTGGAAATGCAAGAGACCACAAATAGCAAAAATTATCTTGAAGAATAAGAATCTAGCTGGAGGGGTCACAATTCTAGACCTTATGACATATTATAGGGTAGTAGTAATCAAAACATTGTGCTACTAGTACAGAAGCAGACAGGAAGTTCATAGAGCAGAATAGTGTCACCAGAAGAGCACCCACACATGTACAGCAATCTAATCTTCGATAAGAGAACAGAAAACAAACCAAGAAAAAAAGATGGTCTTTTCAACAATGGTGTGGGGACAATGGTATAGCAGCCTGCAGAAGAAGGAAATAAGAACCTCCACTTTTTACCATACCCAAAAACCAAATCTAAATGGATAAAGCATGTAAACCCACACCCAGAAACCATCAAGCTATTAGAAGAAAATGTAGGATATACTCTAGAAGATATAGGTGTAGGCAAAGACTTCCTAAAAAATCACCAAAAAGTACAGGCAGTCAAGACCAAAATACACAAATGAGACCACATCAAACTAAGAAGCTTCTGCACAGCAAAGGAAACAATCAACCAAGTAAAAAATCAACCAACAGAGTGGCAGAAAATCTTTGCACACTACACAACAGATTATGGGGCTAATATCCAGATTATGCAAGAAACTCCAGAAACACAATAACAACAAACCAAACCAATCAGTTGAGAAATTGGTGAAGGAGGGCTAGATGCCATCACCTATAGATAACTCCTTGCCTTGCATGCACCAGAATCCCATATGGGCGCCAGTTTGTACCCTAGCCACTCCACTTCTCATCCAGCTCCCTGCTTGTGGACTGGGAAAGCAGTCGGGGATAGCCCAAAACCTTGGGAACCTGCACCCATGTGGGAGACCCAGAAGAAGCTTCTGGCTCCTGGCTTTGGATTGGCTCAGCTCTGGCCCTTGCAGCCACATTGGAAGTGAACCAGTGGATGGAAGATCTTTCTGTATCTTTTTATCTTTCTGTAAATTCCTCTCCAATAAAAATATTTAAATCTTTAGAAGAACGAAATGGATTAAAGAAATGGGCACTTTTCAAAGGAACAAATCCAAATGGCTAACAGACATATGAAAAAATGTTCAAGCTCCCTAGCCATAAGGGAAATTCAAATAATAACCTCACTGAGGTTCCATTTAATTCCAGTGAGAACAGTCTACTTAAAAATAAAACAAAACAAACAAACAAAAACCCTACCAACACCACCTGCTGGCAAGAATGTGAGGAAAAATTACTGCCCTATCCCACTTCTGGTGGGACTACAGACTGGTGCAGCCACTTTGAAAGTCAATATAGGGGGAGGGTTTGGGGAGGGGAGGGGAGAATTCCAGTATATTAAACTGTGTCACATAATACAATGTAATTAATGAATAAAAAAATTTTTAAAAAAAGAAAGTCAATATAGAGAATACTCCGGCAAATAAACATTCACCTACCAAATGACCCAGCAATCCCACTCCTGGGAATATACGCAAATGATCTAACACATACACATGAGAAAGCAATCTGTTTATAACAGTTCAATGTGCAATAGCTAATATATGGAATCAAGGTAGCTGTTCATCCTATATATGCTGGAATATCACTCAGCTATGATAAAAGAATGTGAAGTTCTGATATTTGCATCAAAGTGAATGGAACTAGAGATCATTATGCTAAGTGAAATAAGCCAGATTCAGAAAAAGAGATGCCAGGTAATTTATTGGTGGAGGTTAATACAGAGCATAAAATTATATTTCATGTCATTTGTTATAAAGTTACAAATGCCACTGAACTGAATTACACCATGTACATGAAAATATGTCCCTTTTTCTCCATGTTGCAACCATCATCATTAATCCATTTGGTTATATTAATATCCCAATTTCAAAATAAAGTATGTGCATAAATATTAAAGTAAAATAAAAAGCATAGTAACAAAAAATTTAAAAGCATTTAGATGACAACACAGGGTATTATTTATTTTCATAACATCAGGGTAAGGTAAATTTTTACAAATAAATCTCTAAAATTGCAAACAGTACTAAACAAACATCAACTAAATTGAGCCACATTAAAATTAATAACTATTAGACAAATCAAAAAGATATATCAGAAAAAAAGGAAAAAGTAACACAAATTTTATAACCAAAAAGAACCAGAATATACAAAAAGAATTTATGAGCCATCCAAAAAATTAAATCTAATAGATATTATTATAACATATTATAACACATATTACTATTACACAAGATGTTCAACTTTATTATTATAGGCATGGTAATTGAAACATATCCTCAAATATTCATCAAATGAGCAAAATCAGAAATCTAAACCGTAGCAAACGATTAATAATGAAAAGGAACAATATCAATGCTCACTACTTTACAATCACATTGAAAGGTGGTTCTTCGTTACCTATGCATGTGTAAGTAGGTAAACTATTTCCTCACATTCTTTGCTCCAGGAAGAACTATATTCTTGATTATTAAAAATAAGGTAGATATGGTAATGCAAAATTGTTGAAGCTAGACCTTGAGCGGCCTTGACCCTGCTACTCTTACCATGAAACTGCTAAGTGAAGAAAATAAACTGGTCCTTGGGGAGAAGAAACCACATAAAGAGGTCTGATCAAAAGCTGCATTAACTACTGTTATAAATATCAATAAGGCAACCTTTGACCATTTCATTCTAATCAGGCTACAAGGTAACAACAGCCACAGGAATGAGCCCAGGAAAGACCAGCAAAAGAGTTGCTTAGCTGCAATTACCGAGATCTCTGGCCTACACCTTTACAAGCAAATACAATTGTGCTGGTTGTAAGTTACTGTGTTCACTAATTATTTTCATAGAAAAACTCAACTACTTCATTGTTAATATCATTTGACTCAAAGTCCATTTCATGTTGTATCCTCTAGAAACTGTCAAAAGAAACACAACTTTTCCAGATGTATTTTTAAATATCCACAGAAGCACCATTTGTAAAGTTTGAAACTAGAAAAAAATCGAATACTTGCCCAAAAAAGAGGTCATTAAATGATGATATATTAAGGGAATAAGTCATCTTTGTACTTAAATAGGTGAGTAGTTTAATTTTTAGGAACAAACTGAACAGAAACACGGATGCCCAAATACCACCAATACCATGGGATGGCTTGCGAATTACTTTAACAAAGACAGATAGGCTAATTTGCCACAAAGGAAAATGGTTCTGACTTAACAGAATTTGTCACCTACCTTGACATCAGGCCAACTAAGGAATCCCACAGGTTCCTGGCTTCTAACACAATTCTTTACAACATTAATATACTTGATGGCAGGGGCAAGTTAGTTTGGCTTACAGAGAAAATGTTCAAAGGCACAGCAGAAGAGCAAGCATGCACCCTCCCTACAGGTGAGAACAGAGAACAAAAAGGAACTAGCGCATTCTTTTGCTATCTTCCAGAGTCCAAAGAAACTAGGCTTCAGAGAATTAAAGTGGAAATCAACATATATATGGATTATTGTACATATCTACAAAGGCAGTTTGATATATTGAATCCATCATTCCCAATTCTTCTCTCCTGCTTCTCCTTCCTCAGGAAGTTACCATCTATGAGCTTTTGAGCCTAACTCCTCCTTTGAGAAAATAAACTAAAATAAAAATACTTCTCCACTATGAATCTGTGAATTGATTCTGTAACTTCAGTCAAGTATTATAGGGGATGTGACAGTTCCAATCTGTGCCTTTAAGAAACATCAGCTGGGCCCGGCAGCGTGGCCTAGTGGCTAAAGTCCTCGCCCTGAATGCCCCGGGATCCCATATGGGCGCCGGTTCTAATCCCAGCAGCTCCACTTCCCATCCAGCTCCCTGCTTGTGGCCTGGGAAAGCAGTTGAGGACGGCCCAATACATTGGGACCCTGCACCCACGTGGGAGACCCAGAAGAGGTTCCTGGTTCCCAGCATCAGATCGGCACGCACCGACCGTTGCAGCTCACTTGGGGAGTGAATCATCGGATGGAAGATCTTCCTCTCTGTCTCTCCTCTCTGTATATCTGACTTTGTAATAAAATAAATAAATCTTTAAAAAAAAAAAGAAACATCAGCTGTTTATGCTGGCCTTCTTCTATTCCTGTTATTCTTCATTAGAATATAAGCCAGAGAACCATATATCCTTCTACTTTGGCCCCAGAAGACAAGAGGAAAAGACCTGAACTTGACCAGAAGCCTTGTGTGCAAGCTGGCACACCCAAGATCAGCTTAATTATGACTCAACTACAGACCCAGGAACTTGAAAAAAATATTTGATACAGAAACCACAAGGATTTTCATTTCATGTTAAAAACTGATTGGTACAACCATCTTTAAAAAATGTCCACCAACAGGAGGAGGCTTGTATCCCAACCCTGAAGACTTGGATCCTCACCAAGGACTATCAGTACGGGCACCAAGGACTACACCCCAACTACCAAGGAGAACATGGGGAATTGGAGTGCCTTTGGAGGCCGAGAACTCTGAGGTCACCCAGCCCCATCTGGATCTACCACATGGGATGGAAGAGGCCCAAATCCTTCCTTGCATGATCCAAGGTCATTGGAACAACAACCAGAAGCCCTGAGCGGTATGCAGAAACAGAAGAACAGTAAACTTCCTTCCAGACTAGGGAGAGGAGCTTTCTCTGGTCCTTACTTAATTCCAACTTTGGATCCCCAACTTCTCTTGCAATGACCATCAGGGTTGCCCCAGAGCTCCCCCCCCCCCAAAATTAGAATAGATAGACAGAGAAATACAAGGAAAGCATAGAACCAGACAGGAAATGGTCAGCGTGGATCCACATATACCTTACTAGGTAGGACACAAAGATTAGTTATGCCTCCTAGGGTATTGAAGATTTCTCTGAACTCCCCTCCTAAAACTGTTCTGCACCTCAACTGTTGACAAAGGCCTTGTTAGATTTATAAGTCAGCATAGACTATCCTAAAATCTGCCAAGTTCAACAAAATTATGCTTCAACACTATAAACTGCTAAATACTAAAATGAAAATAGACACAAGACAGCAGCTGAATAGTACCCCATAGCCACTTTAAGGTGTATAGCAGCCGGTTCTGTGTATAAACAAAAAATGAAATGTCAGTGAAGAAGTCACAGCATATGGTTAGGAACTTGCATGATTTTCACATATTGATTATTCAATAAGAGGTCAATTAATTCCATAATATTGTAAATTGTTGTTGATGATGTGCTGGGGCTTTCAATTGATTGGGATGATATTCTGCCAGCTCTAACTTTAGACCAGAGATGGTCTCCCCAAGAAACTGTTGAATCTATCTGGACAATAAGATGCTGAACACTAAGCTTGGTATATGTTTGCAAAGAAAGAATCTGGACTTAATTTGATCTGTAATACTATAACAAGGTGGAAGAATCCACCATGGGGGGAGGGCATGGGGAGGGGTTGGGGAATCTCAGAGCCTATGAAACTGTGTCACATAATGCAATGTAACTAATAAAATTTTAAAAAAAGAAAATAAAAAAAATGTCCACCAGTCTAATGTCTATGATAGGGTACCTAGCCACAGAGCACAGAAAAGAGAATCTTGAGGCAAGTGTACCTACTCAGGATCCAGACAAGGATTGAGTATATCAAACCCAGGGACATAATCTAGCTATGTGTGTAGATATGTATTTAATAGGGAAGTTGTAACAAATACATAAACCTTCATATTATACAATTAACTGATTCCACATTCACCAAAGAAGCTTGTGATTTTAATTTGGGTTCATGTGCAGCAAGTCTACAAGAAAAGAACATGCTCATTGTTGGAATAATTGAGTGATGTGCTATATGTAAACATAGTCAAAGCACTGAACACAGCAGAACTCACTAAAACACAGCTCCCTATGTCCTTCCCAAATGAAGGCAGTATTTCCCAATAGCCACAGTTGGGACTTGCTCCCATTGAGATTCAACATTCCCCAATTCATACTTCTCCACTTCTGTCCTATTAGACAAAAGACAGATTATTTTCCTAGAATCACATCTTTAATATATATTTTGTGCTTTATGGGGAAAAAACACACACAGAAACATGGACATATTTCCAGCATTTGTAACCACATTATGAGAATTACTAGAAATAAAGCAGATCTGAACCTATATCCACTATTTCCTGAATTCCCAATGAGATTCTCCTTACTGAATGGCATTCTTTCATTAGGCATAGAACATCTTTCTCAAAAAAGAAAAAAAAAAGAACTTTTACAATCTGCAGTGGCTAAAATCTTTTCCCAGTGATTGCATGGAATTGTCATAATTAGTGAGTTGCTTACAAAAAAAAAGTCATAAAGAGAGGACTGGTGTTGTGGTACAGCATGTTAAGCCAATGCCTGCAACTCCAGCATTCCATATTGCAGCACCAGTGTCCAGCTGCTCTGGTTCCAATCCAGCTCCCTACCAATACACTTGGGAAAGAAGCCTAACACTTTCAGAGAACCAGATGGAATTCCAGGATCTGGATTTATCCTGGCCCAGTTCCAGCTGTTGTGATCATTTATGCAATGAACCAACAGCAGTGCTTGCTCTGACTATGGCTCTAGTGCTCCTAATGGCTCCCTCTGGCTCACTAGTCGTCTCGTTTCCTCTCTCTCTCATTTCTCTCTCAGTCCTCTCTGTCTCTTCCTTCCTCCCTCTGTCCTCCTCGTGATCCTCTTTCAAATGCATATTTTAGAAAAAAAGGAACTAAAGGAAAATACAACAATATAAAAATTATTGTGATCTTTCAGTTATACAACTAGTTATTTTTATTTGTATATTTAGGCATTCCTACTTATAATGCAACTTGGGGTGAGAGAAAACATTTTGATTTTCATGTACACAGAAACTACAATCCATGAGACATAAACGAATCATTTTCCTGAATTTCAATGATTTTACAAATATAATCCAAAACTCAGCCACTCTAACACAAATAACTAACTGCCTTGCAGTCCTCTAAAATTCACTTGCTTGGTGATAATACTGTGCAGTAATACTGATGATCCAATATTACTAAAGTGAAGCCTTCTACTGCACATGTCTTATTATAATCCAGAGTGGCACATCAATAAGTTCCTGGGAATGCACAACAGTGAACACATTGGTCTCATTAACCAGGAAATGGCTAAGTTCAATCAAAGACAAACCATGAGACAGAGACCAAAGCATACACACAAGGTAGAAAAATTGTTGCCTTGCTCTGCATAGGCATTCTTTTAAATTTTTTATTTAAAAAATTATGTTTATTTGAAAGCAAGAGAAATGAGAGAAGAGGAAGGGTGGTGAGGGGAAAGCAAAGGGGAGGGAACAGGAAGCGGGTGAGGGAAGTGGGAGATGACAGGGTGCAGAGGGGAGAGAAAATAGAGATCACCTCTGCTTACTGATTTACACCTAAAACACTTGCAATGACTATGATTGGGCTAGTCCAAAGCCAACAGCTGGGAACCAATCCAGGCCACCCATCTTGGTGTCAGGGACGCAGTCACCACACTGTCTACAAGCATTCTTCAATGAATAGATACTTCAGTCATTTCTACTATGTTTCCCTAGACACAAGAATTCCAGAGAAGCCATCTACCTTGTTCTGGTGTTTCCAATTCCATTGATCACAATGATCCCATTGGTCGCAGTATTTTAGGTAAAATAAGAACAGCGATATATAGCAAATGCTCAGGGGAAGTAAAGAAATATAACCTTTATCAACATCTGCCAGATACCATGGCACAAACTATGTCCATTTCACAGAGAAGGAAAGATATTAAGAGGTTAAGTTTCCCAGGAACATATAATAATCAGTCCAAAGAAGTTTGATCTCAGCCTTGCTTGACTCTCATAATCTTCTTCTTTTGTAATATGTTCAGAATCAACAATCATTTTATTAATATATATTTTCATTTTTTTAAAGATTTATCCATTTTATTACAAAGTCAGATATACAGAGAGGAGAGACAGAGAGGAAGATCTTCCATCTGATGATTCACTCCCCAAGTGAGCCGCAACGAGCCGATCCTTGCCGGTCCGAAGCCGGGAACCAGGAACCTCTTCTGGGTCTCCCATGTGGGTACAGGGTCCCAATGCATTGGGCCGTCCTCAACTGCTTTCCCAGGCCACAAGCAGGGAGCTGGATGGGAAGTGGAGCTGCTGGGATTAAAACCGGCGCCCATATGGGATCCCGGGGCTTTCAAGGCGAGGACTTTAGCCACTAGGCCACGCTGCCGAGCCCGACATTTTCATTTTTAAAATCACCTTTTACATAATAATTTGGGGAGTGAGAGAATCATTTTATAGTTGTCAATAGTACATTTGTTGTGCCTTCCCTTCAAAATAAAAAGATGAAACTTTATACACAATGTTGTGATCTCTGGTCATCATTTCCCGTATAGAAAAGTGCATTTTTGTTAGAATGTCACCTTTAATCAACTGGAAAATTTTCAGTCATTCTCAAAGTGTCCTGCTTACAATCAATACATTTTTTAAACTACTGACTTTCTGAAAACTTGAGGTATGCCTGAATGCCTTTGGTTGCAATCCTAAACAGACCGACACTATTTGTCATTGTATTGCTATGCAGAATTTTGCTGGCTCTTTCTTTTCTTCACTGGCATGTCACATAACATCTTCAAGGACAGAAAACAAGGGGGAGGCTTTGGAACCTTTTACTCTAGTCTTCCAGGAAACCTTTAATCTGTTGGCAGTGAAAGTGCTGACAATTGTAAGGCTTTCTTAAGAGCAGCCAACATAAAAGTGGAATACTGCCACAATCTTTAAAGCCATACATCCAACAGTAAGCCACAGAAGCCATCTCCTTTAGAGTAGCACATGCATTACGTCTTAGATCCTCCATGTAATAAAGTATCTGCCTGTATCCATGGGCAAAAGATATAGCCATCAACAACCAGCATAATGCATTAATCAGCTTCATTAACAGTAGATGTGGCATTCCTATTTGTGTTTTCAGATTCTAACTTCTAAGTCTTTCTGTCTTGACAAATTTTAAAAAAAAATAAATAAAAAGCTAATGCAGTTCTCTCTAGACCTGGAGCATTAGTTAAGAACTACAGCTGGGGCCCGACAGCGTGGCCTAGTGGCTAAAGTCCTCGCCCTGAATGCCCCGGGATCCCATATGGGCACCGGTTCTAATCCCAGCAGCTCCACTTCCCATCCAGCTCCCTGCTTGTGGCCTGGGAAAGCAGTTGAGGACGGCCCAATGCTTTGGGACCCTGCACCCGCGTGGGAGACCTGGAAGAGGTTCCTGGTTCCCGGCTTTGGATCGGCACACACCGGCCCGTTGCGGCTCACTTGGGGAGTGAATCATCAGATGGAAGATCTTCCTCTCTGTCTCTCCTCCTCTCTGTATATCTGGCTTTCCAATAATAATAAAATCTTTAAAAAAAAGAACTACAGATGAAACTCATTGTGTTCTGTGAGTCAGTATTACAATAAGCAATTTTAAAGAGAGAACATGAGCTCATGCATGGTAAGAATGATCTATGTGGTTAGAAAAGACAGAGAAAGAAAGAGGAGAGGAGGAGATGGAGGGAGGTAAAAGAGGGGGAGATGAAGGGAAGGAAGTAGTTAAAAGAGAAGAAAGTTATGGAAGAGGAATACATGAAATAGGAAGACACCAAACATGACTAATTTCATAAATGGACACACAGATGGAAGATGGGGAAAATGGTAATTTCCCCAGAATCACAGTTTTAATGTACGGATTGGTCCCTGGAAAGAATACTAATTGGACAGCTCTGCAGGAAGATTTACATGGTATAAACTAATTTTCAAAAATTTTGTTTTTAGGCAGGACTCCTACCTATTGATTTACTCTACAATGTATTCAAATATTGTGACTGGTTCAGACAAAAGCTAGGAACTACGAGCTGATAATCTAGGTCTCACAAGTGGGTGTCTAAAACTAACCTTCATGAGCTGCCTGGGATCTGCATGGGCAGTGAGCTGAAATCAACATCTGGAGGTGGGAGTTGAAATAAGGCAATGTCAATGCTGGGTATCCTAACCTCAAATGCCCACCACTATAATCTGTTCTTATATCACTCTTTCCATGATCAAAATCAGGAAAAATGGATTGAAATCTCTCTCCTTCCTTCCATATTTATTTCCACCCTTATTTCTCAAATCATACATTATGACTTCTCTCCTATTTCAAAATCCATCAATGTCTTTTTCAACATGATTTTACCCAGAAAAAAAATCAGATATAAAAGAATAAGAAACACAAGTTCCTGGTATTACTTAGCCAAACTCCCTTTAACAATATCCCAGTATGCCATCCCAATACATCCCATTTGGGTCATGTGGAGAAATGGCACCCAAATAAAATTTTAACCTATAGAACAAGGGCATATTTTACAAATGAAACTGTTAACATAATTTTCCCATTTATACATGTTATCTTTCTTTTCATTTCAAACATTTTAAAGGTTGGTATATCTTTTGAGAGCAAATACTGTGACTTTAAACTCCATACAAATTTAATACCACCATCCTTCTTAGAATTTTATTAGGCTAGGAAGATTTTATATCATATGATGGATTTCTTCAATAGGTTCACTTCTTTTAAGTAAAGACAAAAGCAGACCAGTACCTCTTCCAGAGACAAAGCCAGCAACCTATTAAATCGTAAGAAACCAAGCTAGATATATTTTCTAGCCTTTTAAGGGAAAAACATGTCCCTCAAATATGTTTTCAGAAGATATTCCAGGAGAAATTTAATCAGGGCCCGGCAGGATAGCATAGCAGTTAAAGTCCTCACCTTGCATGTGCCGGGATCCCATATGGGTGCTGCTTCTAATCCTGGCAGCCCAGCTTCCCATCCAGCTCCCTGCTTGTGCCCTGGGAATGCAGTTGAGGAAGGCCCAAAGCTTTGGGACCCTGCACTTGTGTGGGAGACCTGGAGGAGGCTCCTGGCTCCTGGCTTCAGATTGGCTCAGCTCCAGCCATTGCAGCCGCTTGGGGAGTAAACCAACTGAAAGTTCTTCTTCTCTGTCTCTCCTCCTCTCTGTACATCTACCTTTACAATAAAAAAAATAAATATTTTTAAAAAAAGAAATTTAAGCAGTAAAACACAGAGAGAAAAGGGAGCAAAAACTCCAGATCAGGCAACAGTCTGGATTCAGTTTTCTGGTTGTCTTACAAGATGTAATGTGATGTATTGCTTGCATTATCACTTTCAGATTTTGCATCATAATGAATGGAAATTTAAGAGTCAATGGGGCCTGAATTCCAGGAGTAGCATATATATGCGTGTTTAAATGTTTTTAAGACGTTTCTCCAATATAATCTGTCAGAAATGTTTTTATAGGTCTTTTTGCATGTATACCTCACAAAACTTCTTTTTAATAGCCCCTATTACCAAGCAGAACAATTTTGAATACTTAATATACACAATGTGTTATCAATGTAACATTTAACTCTCACTATAATCCAAAAAGGTACTATTAACCTAACAAGGTACATATTATTTCCTAAAGTAGATTTGTTTGGTTAGTACAGAAGTCAATTTAAAAAAGTAAATAAACTAACATCAACAACTGCAGCAATAGCCTAGCGACCTGAGGTCCATTGAGATAGTGGCACTGCAGACTGAATGAAATTTCTGTTCTGAATCAATTTAATAAAAATCTGTTTCAACAGGGCAGACTTGAATTGCATTCACCAGTTACTTACCAGCATTGAGAAGGCAGAAGTTATTTTTCCTAAAAAAGATTGATTTTAGTCTAGGTCTAAACATCTACATTTTATTAATTATATTTATGACCCCTGACACATCTCTCTTGTTAAGAGATGTTTCAGGTTACTATTCTCTCACAACATCTTTCAAAAGAATGTTTCAATAGGTAGCTGTGAAATAAATAGCTCCCAAGTATCCATTAACGTATGTATTGCAATCTTAGCACGTCATTCACATTAGACTAGTTTGGATATACAAGTGAAGCAAATTCACTTTTGTCTTCCCAATTTATATTCCAGTGGGAAGACAGACTTTTACAGACCAATGAACATACAGAATTAATGAGACACTGGCTTTGATGGAAGTGTCCAGAAAGCATCATAAGAGCACAGAAGATGCTGACCCTCAATTTGCCTAGAAATGAAGAGCAAATGGATGGGTTGAGGCAAAAGTGATGTTATGGGTCTATCCAGCCCAGGCTTCACAGCTCACACAATTTGCAGCAGGAATGTGAACTCTTGGAGTAATAGTGAATAGTAGGAGATAGCAGAGGTGCGTAATTGTATAGTGAAAAGAGCAATGATGTCTGAGTCCAAAGAGTTTAGTTCCAACTCTACTACTGAATAAACTGAGGCCTTTCTAAGGCTGTGAAGTGTGGCTAGGCAAACATGCCCTCACACTGAGCACGAATTGTCTAGGTTGACATTTAATAGGCTACTATTGCATTCTCTGCTGAAAACAACACTATCTCCTTGGGAAAATGGCTCCTTTTCCTACTCTAGTCACATGATTCAATTTGAAATGTCGAGCTCTTTAAAAATTGCCCCTTTGGACACTTGTCCTGAGTTTGAATTTTGGTATCGTCATTTCCTAGTTGTCTGATTTTGATTAAATTGATGAGTCCCTTGAGGCTCACTCTTGTTACATTTGAAGTGGGAATAATAAACAATGAAAATTGTATACAAAATATTCACTGTAACAGAAAATAATAAATATTCACTAAGTTGGATGATAATGACTGTATAATTATTATCACTAGTATTTGAGCCAGTGAGATGTGGGCAGTCATGTTCTTGGCTATGTAAGAAAAATCAACACAAAATCAAGGGGCGTTTATTTTAATCATCCCTGAATCCCAACCTGACCCCCAGCTTCCCATACTTTGGGCATACTAACAGAAAGATATCTCCTCTTAACTTAATGGGTTTGAATCAGATGTTTATTTCTTGCAATCAGAAGTTTTAACACAACGAATATGGAAAGCTTAGAAAATGTAGTTTCATGCAAATCAAGATATAATTATTTACAAACTATGCATTTCTCTCCAAAGCACAGTTTAATTTCTTTGCCTCAACTCCATAGAAATTACTGCAAATAACTGCTAGAACTAAATAACAAGCCTGCTCACAAACACAGGGTAAAGGCTGCATCAATGTTTTGACCTTCATCTTCTCACTTTCTAAAACATTGACAGTTCAAAGTTTAAGCTGCAGGGGAAAATGTTTTAATGTTTTAAAAAAAAAACATTCATATTATTTCTCAATGCTAAGTTTCAAAGTTTGTTAAGTATGCTTCAAGTGCAAAATGGAGTTAAAATAACGGCTATCTCTGCAGAATACCTCTAACAGGTCTTCAAAAAGTTCAAGAAAAAATAACATACTTTGAAAAAGCTGGGTATAGAGTTCAGAAATACATTAAAAATTATCTACATCTATTAATTCCATCTTCCATAAATTTCTTTTTACATCAAATAGTTTATTGAATGATAAAGACATCAAAGAGAGACAAGTTTATAAGTAAATAAGGAAATAATGGGATGGGAAGGCAAATAGCTTTCAGAAGAAATCAAAGAAGCATATACTAGGAACAAACTGCAAAGTTTTAGCCACACAATTCACTCAGAGACTAAATTGTAACTTACCAAGGCTCTTAAATTGATCAACAAGGCTCTGCTGCAACCATGAACTTATTGAAATCCTTTGTTATGTTCATGCTTCTCCAATTTTAGTATGTATCAGACCCACCTGCATGGTACCCTAAAACCCTCATTATTGAGTTTCACTTTCAGATTTTATGATTCAGTAGAACTTGGGAAGAGATCAAGAACTTGATTTTCTAACAAGTTACCAAATGTTGCCAATGTGCTGGCGCAGAGAGGATACTTTGAGAATCACAGTCCAAATTAATTACTTCACTGGAGAGACTAAGCCTAGCGAAGACCAAGCTAAATGTGTCAGCTTAACATGAAGGCTGTATTTCTTATTTAAAGAGTCAAAGTACAGTTTTACAAATACAAGTTTTATATACTCTCTGTCCATAACCTATTTGGCCATGATCTCCAAAATGCATGCCTTTGTTTTCCCCCATGATTTCACTGATATTCTTAAAAATCAGTATTTACTGGTTAAACAAGTTTATTCGTTTATTGTGAGTGTAGTGTAAATTGTTTTTAAAGAATAAAGCAACATATAAAAATGCAACATACAAAAATCATTTAATAAGTTAATAGTTTAATAAGTTAATAAGTTTAATCATTTAATAGGTTACAGTACTGCAAAACAAGGTACTACGGTGAAACCAGTTATGTAAATAGTAATATAATGTAGAAACATGAAAAATATTTATAATATCAAATGCAGAACAATGCTGAAACTATGAAAAAATGAATATACATATGAAAGGTTAGATGCAAGAATTAAGCAGATATTTTATGCTGAGTATGACTTCTTTTAGGTTTATGCACTGGTTATTAAGATATTATGTATCAGCAATTTATCTTCCTGTCTACACTGCTCTATGATGTTGGACCTAGGGCTCGGTGAATCCCTTCTCTGCTTTAGTAAAGGTTGCCTTTTGAGAGCTACTACTGAGAGTACCGGAAGGAGACAGTAAGGCTAGGGGAGGAAACACAAGCCTTGTTTTTTCATGTTTGTATTTTGTCCTTCTGAGTCATGCTAGCAAAATTTCTTTACTTCAGAATTAACGTTTATTTCTAGTTTCTAGCTTTATTCACATACACAGTACCAGCCTCACTGCACCCCTGCAGATGCTATTATCAGATGAGTGGTACCTCATCTTCATAGACCTAAGTCCCAGTTCCCTGAGAAGACTTTGGTGAGGTATATTTATAGCCACTGCAATCTCTTTCCTTTGTTACCACAGTCCTAAGAGTGGGTCCAGTTTCTTACTTTCACTACCACTGGGTACACTACCTTTCTGGTTCTCTATTATCTAATTTGTAATTTTTTACTAAGTTATATCAATTAAAACACCTGATGGGCATCCTTCAAATTGGACTATAATTGATATACTTTACTATTAAAAGCATGCTGCCTTTTGAATCTGAAAAATTGAAAACATCAAGTCTCACTGATAATTGGCTTGATGGCTGAATGAAAGACTATTTAATTGAAATGTTTTTAGTTTATGGAGAAAACAAATTGAAAACTCAGATGTTTACATGTATTTGCTTTATGCCAAACAAAAACATTAAATATTTTTTAAATTTTCTACAGATTGATTTCAGTATTTACATTTATTTTCAGATCAAACCAAGGACCTGGTCTGGAACTCCATGTCATCAAACGGTACCTAGATGCATTGATCCACAGCTCTGTCCATTCAAAAAAAAAAAAAATACGGAGCATCTTCCAAGGGTTAAACTACATGCTAAATTATGGGACACAAAGCTCTTATCTAAAGAAAACCAGTAGTTAAAAGACTATATGATATGTGCAATGATAGAAATAGACCCAGGTTGCTATGGAAACATAAGGCATCTTTTGTTTGTTCAAACCACTTTCTTTGTGGTACCTATTGCTTTAACAATAGAAAGAAAATTTTAGCTAGACAGAGAATGGGCAGAAAAAAAGGATTCCATGAAATGGATCCCATTGGTAAAGGGCATGGATTGTGAACAACTACAGTATACTTGAAGAACTACACATAGTTTACCATAGTAACAAGGTTCACATGCAGAAGAGAGATGGACCCAGGGTCAGCTGGTAAAGGAATTTGAAGTCATTGACAGATTTCTAAACAGCCTTGCCACCTTTAGGACACTTCCTGCATTGCATGGGTTTTGATAACTGACACACTGAGAAGACGCCATGGCCTGTTCCCAGGGTGAGTGGGATTCGTCCATGACCGGTTCTTACACTGCCTTTCATCTACATATTCCTCAGTCCACTTTGTTTGATCTCTATTCGTTGTTGCCTGTTATCGCCAAATTCTTGTTTATTCTGGATGTAATACTTCAGTATCCCCATTGATTACATTTTCTCTGTCTCAAAACAATCCCACTTCTTTCCTCTCGTCACTTCCCTTCAATTCCACGATTCTTTACCTGTTCTAGGCTTCACTGCTCTCATTTCATTTATTCAGTTTGGTCATATTAGATGTTTTGAACCCTTCCTGGTACCCAATTTTTATTTCAATGAACTTGTCCTTCAAGAAACATGTGACAAATGGTTAGATGTGGAAATAGTATAGAATTGGAGATCTGCTACGTATCATGCAATGGATTTGAGTTTACATAACTCTTCCAATAGCTACTTCTTTGATGGAGACAGTGTTTAACAAATATCCTAATTTAAATCCTGCATTTCCAGCCTTACTTCTGCTCAGATTGCTGGTACATGACTAGTTTTGAACAATATTTAAACAGTTAAGACTAATGTGTCTCATCTGTCACTTTACCCTTTGCTTTCATAAAAACCAGCTCCAATGATGCAGGTACAAGATGACAGAACTTTGATCCTGGGTCCTTGGCAACTGCATAGAGCAGAACTCCTCACCAGCCTGCACTGGATCTGTGACATGAGTCTTAAAAGAACACAATAGGCACAATAAACCTTTACCATGCTAAAGCACTAAGTATTCAGAGCCGAGTCTTCCCACAGCCTCTCCCAGCTTGACAACTACATTAACTATGTGACCTTACACAAGGTAAATAACTTTCTTAAACCTCAGTTTTTTCATTAGAAAAAGAGCAATAGTACCTTAAAACATGAGATGATTAATACAGTAATAGATGAATAACGTACTCTTCCACTACATGTGTTTCTGTAGCATGAATTAGTTTATATGCAATTAATAAAATGGGGAACAATGTATACTATAGAAGTCAGCTTGGTTCATGTACCATTTTTGCCACAACAGCAATATCTATCTACTCAGTAACGAAATCTAAACATCCAGTATTCTAATCAAAAAATTAATGCTAGAGCTATAACTAAGCATTAGAATTCTTCCTCAGCTATATACTGACTTATCTACAGCTCTGTATTTCTGGCATATGCCAGTTTTCTTCTTTATGCTTTCAAAATCCCTTTCTATTTGATTACATTTTTAATCAAGTGGTTTACCTTCTTGGGATTCTAGTTTTGTTCCTTGATCCCCACCCAGCCCATCACATTTTGGCACAAAGCTTATTTCAGGCTGTTTCCTTGGTAACCACATTCTTGTAACCTGGAATTACTGAAAGGTATCTAAATTACATTCCTAATATATGATGTTTTAAAAATATTTATATGAAATGGAGAGTGGCAGGAAATGATGAGGCAGAGACATTAAGAGACAGAAACAGAGAGACACTCCTCCCATCTGCTTCCCAAGTGGGCAGAATAGTCAAGACCTGGCCAGGTTAAAACCAAGAGCTACAAACTCATCCTGGTTTCTCACATGGGTAGCATGGGCCCAAATACTTAGAATACCTATTGCTTCCTCAGGTGTATTAGTAAAGAGCCAGAACTCCAAATGACACACCACCATGGGATGACAGCAACACATGACAGCTATAATGTACTGTACAACAAAACTGAACTCTTCTAATATATTTGATAAGAAATATGAGAGGAATAAGGCAAAACCCAACTCTTAGTGGAGAGAGCTGGCTGAGGAAAGAAGCTAAGGAGAAAAACAAGGAGGGGCAAGAAATATAAGTAACATTCAGGAGACATAAGCTTATGGGAAGTAGTTCAAACTGAATGTAATAAGATCAATTCTGAACACATAGAGATTTAAATATAAAATACAGAGAGGCATCAACATTTAAGGGGGCAGTGGAGCAAATATAAAGTCAACAGTACATTATAGAATCAGTAAAGAATAATATTTTATGAATGGTCCCACAGTCCAAGTACTATGCCATATTAGAATAAAATAAGAAATAAAACATATTCTTTGGGTTTTATAATCCATAAATATAGACTAGCATGGGTCTATAAATGAGAAACAAGTAAGTATGAGAGGTCTTTTCCATGAATTTTGTGAACTTCTTCTATATTAGGAAACATAAAGCATAAAAACCACTCAGTGTTCTCTATGCAGGCTGATTTCACAGCAACTGATTTGAGATGCAAATTGAGAACCTAGAAAATAGAATGCTATTTGGTGCCAGGCTCTGCCTGCTGGCCACCCGGCAGCGAGCTACAGAGTTTTTACGATCAGAAAAAGCTGCTTAAGGGCACTCTTAAATAAGGCCATCCTTTGTGTAGGTCAGAGATGAATTTCTGGTGATTCCCAGCAATAGTAACCATAAACACTAGGGCAAGAGTGGGACTGAGACATGAAGGTTTGAATGAGAGTACCCATAAGAACTATTAGAACCAGATTGAGTTACCAACCAAACCAAGACCCAGAAGCTCGAGTGGCCTAGTAGGGAGATAGTTGGCGTCTTCCTCTTAGGTAACTACCCCTCTGATGAACACGAAACCAGGATAGGGGTGGGATTGCTAAACAGAAACGCACATGCCAGTATTTATCTGGGCTGCGTAGAGGGATGGTTGAGTCGAGCTGGGCTTCAAAATGCATCAATAAGTTCCAGAGTTTAATGAGAGGTGGGACAGACTGAACAAGACTGCAGTAACTTACTCACATGCATGGAAAGCAGGGAAGGGAGTAGATCGGGTGGAGGTTGTGCGGAGTCATCCCAACCAGGCTACAGCTCTCACTGATTTGTGTGGAGACTGAGTGTGAAGTCGATAGGATCGAGCCGGAACACAATACCCGTTGGTGCAGGTGGATGACAGAGCTGGCAACAGAACTGACCCAGCGGAGTCCGGTCACCTTAAGCAGGGCTATGACATTAACAACACGCCAGAGAAACATATCGGGGGAAGACTCAGTTGGGGAGGCGAGGGCCAAACCCTATAGAAATTCTAGCCCCACAGGTCACTTCTAGAGATGGAATGGTGATGGACTAAGCTAGGTGTGACTGGGAAGCATGCCTTTGACCACAGGTTGGAGAACCGATGGCAATCTGGACTAGTTGGGGCAGCGGCGCTTGAGTGTGCATCCTGAGGGGGTGCGGGGTGGGCCGGACTACAACGTTCACCAGCTCAAGCAAGGCAAAGGGGAGGGCCGGACTGCGCTGGCACTGGCCCAAAGTGCAGTGGCATGTAGGAGAACGGGATCTGGGAGGGGCTCAAAGGGGAGAAACATGAAGTTCCCCAGGCGAATTATATCTCCCACTGGTGAACTGGGGGTCGGAAAGGCTGGGCAAAGCTGCATCAACAGCTGGTCAGTGTATTAAAACGGCAATGGAATGGGCGCGCCGGGCAATACAGAGCACACCTTAGCCCACAATTAAGGTTGGTAACCAGGGTGGATCACAGGACATGCCCAGCTAAGTTTTTATACCAACTGGTCTGCGTGAGCCATGGGCGCTGATCCACAGTGTCTAAGGCTAAGGTTGTGACAGGTGAAGGGCTATGCCAAGCTGAGTCAGAGCAACCACAGGCATGCAGATCACTGGCTGGGAACAGGCTGCGGTTGAGGGGCAAAGGGAACACTGTAGCTGGGTGGAAGTTCCCACCAAGGGGCACATGAGCTGGAAAGGGGCTGCGTCTGGTCAGGATACAGTTGTCTCCCTTGGCACAAGTGTGGACTGGGACAAGACGCACAAGGCCAGGCCAGACTGCAACACTTTCTGATGCTGTGAAGGACCAGATTAGATGTGGGACGGACTAGGCTACATCCTAACCCCAACTGAGCCCTATATGTGGGTATGGATAAGCCGTGGCTGGGCTGAAACATCCAACAGCAAGAAACAGAATGGGTTGAAGACCAGTTGGGAAGAATCCACTAATCCTACTAGGAGAGGAAGTGAAATGAGCAGTGCTGGCTCATGGACCCACTGGTATGCGCAAAATCTGGTATTGGGAGGGGCTCTGATGGAGGAGCCTAGGTAACTCCCCTGCAGGACACAGACCCTGCAGGTAAGCGCAAGAAGCATGGAAGGAAACAGCCAAGAGGTCATGGAAAGAATCCCACAGGCATACATTTGGCATGGGTTGGGGCAGACCAGGCTGAGCCACTTCACATCATCCACTGGCAAATCCGAGTACCAGAACAGAGTGTGGGTCAAGCCAGGTCCGGACGCAACAAAAGCAGTGAACAACTAGGAATGTCAAGTAGAAAACAGGGATGGAATACGGAACCAGCCCAGCAACTGCAACCACGAGCCGATAGGGGTGATGGACTGCCGGGCCCTGTGCCTGCTGGTGCATACAGGAATCTCACAAAGTTTCTTCTGGGATCCCCGTAATCGAGCTTTCGGTCTCTGGATGCCAAACATCAAATGACAGGACAGAACAAGTCAATCGACCACCTCAGCTATATATTGACAATGAAAAAATGGCCCAACTGGAGACTATATGATGGAGTATATCAGTGGATTCTCCAGTGACCACGTCGTGCCTGGAGTGGTGAGACTGGCAGCAATACAGTTCTGTAAAACTATCAAAACTACTTTGCCAGCTCTACCTTTGGACCAGAGATGGCCTCCCCAAGAAACTGATGAGCTTCTCTAGACAATAAGATGTGGCACTTCTTGCCTGGTAGATGCACGCAATGAAAGAATCTCAACTGAATTTGATCTGTGGTGGAGCAACGAGGTGGAGGAATACACTATGGTGGTGGGGGGGAGAATCACAGGGCCTATAAAACCATGACACATAATGCAATGTAATAAAAAAAAAACCAACAAAAATGTAACACAGCAACGGGGTGGAGCAATCCACCATGGGGGGAGGGCACAGGGAGGGGTTGGGGCATCCCCAGAGCCTATGAAACTGTCACATAATGAAATGTAATTAATAAAAGAAAAAAAGAAACCCTGAAACAGGAACGTGACTTGTTGCACATTTTAACATACTTTATCTCAAGCAATATTTAAGAAGCTTTACATATAATTTCTACCCTCTTTCTGTATCAACTAGGAGATAACCAGGAATTTACTATCTCAGAAATCTAAAACAATCATGTAATTTTAATAACAATGCCAGAGGCTCATGAAGAAAAACAATAATTGTCAGTTTCATTCTTACACACTGTGGAATTTTTTTGTATTCCAGAATAACTAACACATATCAGAGAAAACATGATATTAGTCTTTTGAGACTGGCTTATTTCACTAAGCATAACGTTTATTGCTTTTAAGCCTTGTCTATACTCCAGTACAACAGTGGACTTTCTACTTTTTTACTTGAACATTCGAGTTAGTGGCACACTAAGCCTGTGACTATAAAATAAACTGAAAGTATGCTAAAGCAAAAATTAAATAAAAAATAAAGGAAAGGATAGAGGAAGGAAGGAAGGCAGGGAGGGAATGAGGTAAAGAGGGAGGAATGGCTATTCTCTCAAAATTGTATCTATGGAACAAAAAAATACATAAAATCTATTTATATTAATTTTTTTATTTAAGTGTTTAAGATTTATTTTTATTACAAAGTCAGATATACAAAGAGGAGGAAAGAGAGAGAGGAAGATCTTCCATCCGATGTTTCACTTCCCAAGTGAGTGCAACAGCCGGTGCTGCGCCAATCCGAAGCCAGGAACCTGGAACCTCCTCCAGGTCTCCCACGCAGGTGCAGGGTCCCAAAACATTGGGCTGTCCTCAACTGCTTTCCCAGGCCTCAACCAGGGAGCTGGATGGGAAGTGGAGCTGCCGGGATTAGAACCAGTGCCCATATGGAATCCCAGCATGTGCAAGGCGAGGACTTTAGCCGCTAGGCCACGGTGCTGGACCCTATTTATATTAATTTTTAAATGATAACTGCAAATCATGGTTTTCAACGAAAAAATGGTAATTGCAAATCACGGGTTCACAAAAAAATTTTCTCTGTCTGAACACCTTTGCTGGGGAAAGTGACATCCCAAGTTGTAGTTTGTCCTGGAATCCAGAGTTGGGGTGGGACATGGTATAATCCATTGTGCAACTAAGTGGAATCATGTCTAAGGCCCAAGAGAAGAATAGACGCAAATCAGAAAGCATGTTTATTTTGTTAAATTACTATGATTGTGAAAGGAGTTAGAAGCAACAGAAAACCCAGATTGAAACAAAGAACAAGCCATTTTGAAAAATATCCCCATGAGCAGCATCGGGTTATAGTGAGACCATCCAGGCCTGCTGAGGTCTTGGCCACACCTTCAGTTGGGTGGCACCAGCACTGCCCACCCATTTCCTAACTGATTTAAAAGACCACCAATGGGGAACATCTTACCTGTAGGTTCCCTGCCCAACAAGGAGGAGTCAAGGAATGCTTAAAATCCCCAGACCCTTCCTCAAACCTTCGGTGTCTCTCTCTCCCTCAGAGGCACCCCACCTCCGGGCTTTCTCTCCGGAGGTGCCTCCCCTTCCCTCCCTTCCCTGCTCACCTGGTCCCTTCGCAAATAAACTTTTCTGTTTGCAACAGATCCCAGCTTTTTATTTCTATACTAAGCTGAGGAAAAAACCCACCGGGCATTTCTGGTAACATACAGTTCCTGAGTTTTAACCCTGTCAAGTCCAATGTGAGGAAAGCCTATTAATAAAAGCTTTGAGCTGGAATGTCTAGAATCTGCTTAAGAAGAATTTCAAAAGACCTAGATCACTCAAAGTTGCCATTTGAAAGCTGGAATTCAAGCCTTCTAGTAAATCTACAGTGGAGTTATCCTCTTGTTTCTCCCTTTTTCCAAGCCTCAAGTAGAGCCTTGGCAAAAAAAAAAAAAAAAAAAAAAAAAAAAAAAAAGAAAGAAAAAAGGAGTTTCACACCTAGTTGGTGAGATTGCAGCAGACTAACTAGCTCACTGTCTTTAGGTGTTTGCATCAGCTATCTTTTTGCTGATAAACAAACCATCACAAAATACACCTCTTAAAATGCCACTAAAAATTCTCTGGGTCAGCCATTTGGTCTGGACTCAGCTGGGCATCTCATTTGGTGCTCTTGTTTTTCAGTGGTGCTGGATGTTCCTCAATGGTCTTACTCACCTGGCAACTCATGCTGACTGTTGACTGCACCTCTCTCTCCTCCATGTGGCCTACCATCATCCACAGCTCTCTAAAACTGCGGAACAGAAGCTACCCAGTGTTTGAAACCTTTGATTCCAGTGCTTGTACTACACAATTCTGCTGCATTGTATCAGCGAAAAACAGGACTAGTGGATATGGAAGAATACGCTATTGAGCGATGCTAGGAGTGGCAAAGTCATATTGCACAGGGAGGAATTATTGTGACCAACTTAGCAAGCTTATATGTTACAGAGCAAGCAGTAACTTACCTAAATGAAATCTTTTTCTACTTTCTTTTTCAAAAGGTTAAGTAAGATCTGACCCAAGACTGCTACTTCTATCATTCTCTGTCGCTCTCCTGTGGCAAAAAGTCCAGACTATTTGTCCTCTCCGTCACCTCCCTTACCATGCAACTCTAAGAAGCAGCTGAGGCTCTTTCCTACAACAGCGTTTAAGCATTGAAAAGTTCCTACACTTAGGGCTTTCCTGAAGATCTGCAGATTAAAATACATGAAGAGATGAACACACCTACATCACTTTTTGAGGTCAGCTTTTGGTAACAGACACTTATCTTACCCAGTGAATAAACGTTGATACATTGTTAGTCCTTTTGATATGTTCAGATGAATATAGTTTGGTTAGGAACTTACAAAGGAAAGAACAGTTACAGGTGAAGGCAGGGTTCTACTTTTTCTGGTCAGCTTCGCTATAATAAGGCCTCACTGATACTCTTAACAAAACAAAACAAAACAAAACGAGGCCGCCTTTGTAAAAGTCCATATAGTGAATCAGCTGACCCAATTTGTTCAAAGTCAAAGAACTCACATAGAATAAAAAAAAAAAACACATCAGGCTAAAAATGAATGTTGGAGCCATTTTGCTGGGTATCATGAATATTGTGCTAAGAGGCCCAGAATTTATATTAAAAGGCAATGAAAAAGCTGAGCATTTTCTTTTCAAGTAGAATTTTCAAAAGAATGTGTTAGAAATATTTATGCAGCAAATCTGTAAGGGGCATATTAGAAAAAGTTAGCATGGAAGAAGGAAAAAGAGATTCGCACAAACATTTCACCCCAGTCACATGTAAGACCCAATGATGGCAAACTCATTCTACTTTCTGTATGTTTTCAATGCACTGAGTTAACACGAGATGAATGGCAGGGGTTATGACCAATTCATTTTTGAATCCTTCAAATCATTTAGCAACATTGCTCTACACATACTAAGTATTCAGTGGTGCAAAAATCATGAATAAAACTTTGTTAAAGTCTCTCCATTTCCCTGCAAACATAATGCAATTTTTCCAATACAATTTTTTTCACTTCTTAACATTATTTCACCAATGACAGTTCATTTCTTCGCCTCCCCAATAAACCTCTTTGGGACAGCAGGAACACTGTAAAATGTATGCTACCAAAAGCAAAATGAAAATATTCTTCCTCTAGTTTCAAAAGTAGTAAGATAAAGGCTGTGATATATTGGGGTTGGGGGCTTTTGAGCAGATGGCCCTTCATGCAGACTGTAACTCAGGAAGCCAGGCTTGAGGTCAGACACTGTCATATATGTTGTTTGAGCCACGGTTCTGACCATGGGAATCCATGGAAAAATGCTGATTAAATGTACTGAGCCAACAATGAAAATCAGGGGTGACAGAATAGAAAGCTTTCTTGAGAGGAGTCTAAGTGGAGTCCATTCTAATAGTTCAGACAGCCAGTGCAAGACAAAGGCAGGAGTGCTGTCTGCTCTCACTGCCCTTCCTCCTGCCTGGGCTCCTTATCTTGACTGTGTTGCACAGTTTACAAGGAGCGATACTCACATGGCCCAAGAATCCTATTTGTCCTGTGCTAACGCACACACTAGGGGACTGTGGGCATGGTTTGTTTCTTTATCAGAGTCCACTTAAATAACAGCAATAGTAGTGATTTAATACATGTAAGTAAACAACTGAAGTTATTATTTTGAGAAGAAACAATGTATTGACTAATATTTTAGGACAGAAAGCTTTGGTACCCATGAGATTCTGTTAAAATGTCATACATAAATCCAGGCTAATTTTTTGAAAAATTTAGAAAGGTAGGAAGGTATCGAATGACCATGCTCCATAAGGGATGGCAGACTTGAGAGGTGAGTTCTAACCAAGGGGAACTGTATTCACCCCTAATACACACCATTCATTGAATCTCTTCTTACCACAGGTGAGCATCCTATCCACAAAAAGCAAATATTTGTCTTTGTATCTGAACAATACCTCCTCCTTGAAACACTAACAGAAAGCAGCTGCTTGAAAGACATTAGTCCTTCCCCCATCTTCACTCTGATTTTGGCAACTCGCAATAACATCCAATAAACTGCAAGCAATGCTTAGCAATTGTAATGGTGACCCCCAGTGGCAACTGTTTGCAAATGAAGCTCGCTGTTTCACTGCCAAGAATCTCAATTTTATTAAAATGCTTTATTTAACATATTAACAATTCTGTTGAACTGTAATAAGAACCAGCTGTACATTTCTTCCTCCCCTGCTCCTTACTGTCATTTGTTAAACACATGGGCTTTCCTTTTCAAAGAGACTGCAGTTTTTCCAACAGAAAGTTTTCATCTGTAGGTCTTATAATGTAATAGTTCTCCTCTTCAAATTTGTTCTTTTGAGAATTTTTATCAAAAAGCTCAATCTTATTCAATGTTATTCATTCACTTGTGGAAATAGTGCATATAAACGTAGACTCTTCCTGTATCATCAGTAACTGACTCTAATCATAAATGTTCAAGGCAATAACTTTAAGATCAAGAACAAGAAACTTTGGCTCTTATTGAACAGAAATTTTCTTAGATGAGCCATTTTAAAGTTTAAATCCCTGTTTCCACTGCCTTGTTTCTATTGTTTAGAAGCTCAGAACCAACTCTAGAAACAAGTTTAAGTGTTTTGCTGACAGGTTAACAGGACAAAAAGAGGTAAAGCAATTAGATACAAACAGTACTGTCATGCATTCAGGCAATGAATGTGAGGAAATGGACAGCTTAATGATTGAATGAGAAAAAACTGCCTAGATGGAGATGGAGGTCTTATTCAGTTTACACAACAGAACACAGGAAAGTAGAAAAATATAAAATGCAATTTCTAAGAAATTATGAGTCACTAGAATCCAGAGTAGGAATGGAAGGCTTAGTTTTAGCTGCAAGAAAGCACACCTTTAAGACCCTGAAAGCTTTTTGTGAAACTGGGTATAGCCAAAGAAGCCAAAGACACAGATTTCTCCTTTCTGACTTGCACAACGACAGGCAAGGTTATATGAAACGATTGAAGAGATGGCAGAGTGATGAATGTGAACAGAATGTGCGATCAGCCTTATGGTGTGCTACGTAAAGACATTGCTTGTGATGCTGGTTTCCGTATCAGAGCCGGACTTGGGGTCCTGGCTTCTCTGCTTCCAAAACAACTTCCTGATGATGTACCTGTTAAAGCAGCAAAGGAGGACTACCAAGGTTTGGCGGCCCCTGTCACCTAAGTGGAAGACAAAAATAGAGTTTTGAGCTCCTAGCTGCAGCCTAGCCCAGCCTCAGCTGTTCTAGCCATTTCCAGAGTGAGCTAGCAGATGAAGGATTCCTTTGTATCTCTCTGTCACTTGGCCTTTCAAACAAACCTTTTTAAAAAGTGAAAGGTGGAAATATACATATGCTGAAATGAGTGAGAAAGAATCAATGTTAACAGCCACCTAAGTACAGGGATCATAAATTTATATTGATACCAAGCTAATTGAATTCTCTCTAGAGGCACATACAACTCCACATTTAAAGTTACAGCGATATACACAGAAGGTAATACCTGACTTATTTAATTGTGTATTTCTTCTTGGCGAATACATGGAAAAGCAGTGGTACAAGATAATAAAAAAAACTGGTGAGAAAAGGATAGTCTAATTTGTTCCATTTTAAAAAAGACCAAGAAAAATAAGCTCCAGAGCTCAAGAAACTGAAGGTCTCAACAAAGTCAAAGACAAGAGAAATGTAAAAACAGAGGCATGAAGCTTGCAATCTCATGGAAAATGCTTGAGAAATATGCAAGTTTTGATATCTGACAGTACAAAAAATTGTATATGCCACAAGTTTCAGTGTAACTTAAAAGCTGGAGGTTTAGTGAATGGAAGTGAAGTTCATTACAACTGAGGAAAAGGTCAAGATAGAAGGAAGTGAATACGTCATGACAGAAGGGATCTTATTTGTTGAACCACAGTGATGAGAGGATACAAAACAGTGCTATCAACCACTTACCAAATCTTCAATGGATGATGGCATGAATAATCAGGCCAGACTATCAGATGAGGCAGCTCGATGATATGAGCTCCAGAGGAACAAGAGTACACAGAAGCCCAGTAATGGTGACAGGATGGTCCCTGGGGAGGTCAAGCCTAGCAGCCAATCCTGAATAACCAGAAAAGATACACTGCATCAACTGGAGAGGGCTGCAAGAAAAACAGTAGCTGTGGAGGATGTAGTTAGGAAGGGCTGGATGGATGGATGGAAGGATGGCTTGGTAGGAAGGAAGAAAGGAAGAGAAGAAAGGTAAGAAGGGAGGTAGAGAGGAGAGAAGGAAAGGAAAGGAGGAAAAAGAGATGGAGGGAGGGAGGAAGGAAGGAAGGAAGGAGGAGAGACAGAGATAGAAGGCAAAATGAAAGGGGAAAAGAAAGATGGACAGACAATTCTGTGAGTAGATAAAATGCCAAGAAATGGAGGCCTGGAAGACCGAGAGAAAAGATTTAGATTGAATGTAAATGACAAGAGCCAAGGCAAAAGGATACAATGTGAAAATTAGAAAACAGAGAAAAAACATGGCAAAGAAACATATACTGTGAAGTTTCTTCCAATCATTACAACACTCTTCTGACTGAAAAGGAAGCAAATGACTATGTGGGAAGTCAACCACAGCCTGCATTATATTTCTGAGGCAGTTCACTGTGCCAGATTTTAATGTTAATTCTTATTATTAAAGCCTTATTTTTAATATGGCTTTAATGGTAAGCCTTTTCAAGTTCTTTTTGGAGGTGTGATAAAGGTTTTCATTAAAAATTATGTGTGACTGTTCCTGAAGTACCGTACCATTGTTACAGGGAAAAACAATAGAGGGCAGGGTAATTGGGGAGGGTGGTAGGGGAAATTCCTGAGCCTATAGAACTCTATCATGAAAAATAAAAATTGTGTGTGTGTGTGTGTGTGATTTTTTAAAAATAATTGAATGCTCGGGGCTGGTATGGTAGTTTAATTCCCTGCCTATAGAGGCAGCATTCCATATGGGTGCCAGTTTGTGTCCCGGCTGCTCCACTTCTTAAATTTATTTATTATTTATTTTATTAGATAGTCAGATATACAGAAAGGAAGATCTTTTTTCAGATGGTTCACTCCCCAAGCAGCCGCAATGGCTGGAGCTGAGCCAATCCAAAGCCAGGAGCCAGGAGCTCTTCTGGGTCTCCCACATGGGTGCAGGGTCCCAAGGCTTCAAAGGCTGGGAGCTGGATGGGAAGCAGGGCCGCCAGGATTAGGATCGGCACCCATATGGGATCCTGGTGCGTTCAAGGCAAGGACTTTAACCGTATACTATCATGCCGGGCCCAGCTGCTCCACTCCTGATCCAGCTTACTACTTATTCCCTGGGAAAGTAGCAGAGGATGACTCAACTCCTAGGGTCCCTACACTCACCTGAGAGACTTAGAAGAAGCTCCTGGCTCCCCAAAATTAAACACATTACAAAGTGAAACTTTATATAGCTTAAAATTGGCTTGTCTTGCCAATATTAACAATAATTGCTAGAATTTAGTAAGCCATGCACTGGGTCAATTGATTTAAAAGTACTAATAACTTCACTTACAGATGCAGGAGACAATGTTTCTATTTTCAGGCTTTAGAAAAGGAAACTAAGGATCATCACTTTGGCACTCAGGATAAGCCACTGCCTAAGATGTTAGTATCCCTTATGAGCATCAGCCAAGCCCCAACTACACCAATTCTGATCCAGTTCTCTGCTGCTGTGCAGGAGAAAGCAAAGGACAGCACAACCCAAGTGTCTGGGCCCTTGCACCCATGTAGGAGACCCCAGGGAGTTACAGGTTGTAAATTTGGCCTGGTCCACTGCAGGCACTGTGGCCACTTGTGAAGTGAGTCAACCAATAAAACATCTCCTTATGTCCTTTCCTTTGGCTCTGTAATTGTGACTTTCAAATGTGTACACAAATTTTTACAAGTAAAAAGAAAGAAGAGGAAGAGAAATAAACAAAGTTACCTAATTTATGGTAACCAGTGTCTCAGATTTTGTTCGAATGTTACAATTTACATCTGCTCAAAATGAACTGAGGGATTAAGAGAGTAGAGAATGTAAAGACAGCAAATTAGTTATCTGGTTAAGAAATCTGTCACAGCCTTATAACAATAGTCATGGAAACTAACTATGAAAAGTTTACATGCCTTCCACAAATTTCAAAGCACCCCTGGGAGACTATATTCTATCCTGTGCTCCTTGCATCAAGCATAGGCCAGCCCTGGCTGTTCCAAGTATTTTTTTTAAGGTTTACTTATTTTTATTGGAAAGGCAGATATACAGAGAAGAGGAGAGACAGAGAGGAAGATCTTCCATCCGATGGTCACTCCCCAGGTGGCCACAATGGCTGGAGCTGAGCCAATCTGAAACCAGGAGCCAGGAGCTCTTCCGGGTCTCCCATGTGGGTGCAGGGTCCCAAAGCATTGGGCCGTCCTCTACTGCTTTCCCAGGCCACAACCAGGGAGCTGGATGGGAAGTGGAGCTGCCGGGATTTGAACTGGCGCCCATATGGGATCCCGGCGCATGCAAAGCAAGGACTTTAACTACTACTCTATGGTGCCGGGCCCTGTTCCAAACATTTAAAGAGTGAAACAGCGGATGGAAGATCTTTCTTTCTCCCTCCCTCTCAATTACCTCCCTTTGAAACAAGTGAAAATCATTTTTTAAAATAACAACATCCAAAGTAAACAAACTGAAGATTTCGATCAGAGGCCGGAGTTTGTTCTGGCAGTTAAGAAGCTGCTTGGGATGCTTGGATCCCTTATCTGATTGCCAAAACTCCCAATTCCTGCTTTCTGCTAATGTGCACCTTCAGGGATAATGCTAATACTTGGATTCGTGCCAGCCATGCGAGAGACTTAGATTGAATTCCTGGCTCACAGCTTTGCTCTTCCTTCCCATCTCCCCCTCTCAAATTTCTAAAATATGTATCAACTTATATACATACATGTGTGTGAATGATTGCTTACAGAACTTTTAAAATGCAGTGCCTGTCTTTCTCCAATTCGTTCATAAAAAAAATGGCATGAGTCATTCTTAGTGCAAAATAGCATTAAATAACTGTTGGCCATTGAACACTATGAGTGTACTTCACACCACCACTCTTTTCTTACTGGCAAATAACAGTTCTTCCAAGCAGTTACCTATGTTTGAAGTTTAGATGTCAAACAGGCAAGGCTTGTGACCTGTGGAGCAAAGATGATAGACTCTACAATAAAACTAACACAATATCAAGGCTTCCGCTAGACATTGTGGATTTTGAATCCAGAAGTCTTACATTTTTAGTTTCAGTAACTGTCATTCTTCATTCTTCAAGTACTCTATCACTCAGCTTTGAAAAGCAAACACTTCCTCAATTCTGTCTCTCCTAATTTCAAAATATCTAACATGCTCATTTCTGAAAAATGCCCCGTTCAAGCCTTATAAAAAATAAGTTAATATAAAATAAAAAATAAAGTTGTTTTCTACTTCCATCTTACTTGTTACTGTTTTAGTAAATATCGGGAATGATGACAATACAGGATTTATAGATACATCACCCCAGACCCATTTTCCCCTTCAACTGATCTCCACTCCTAAATCCACAAGGGTCAAGAGAGAACCAGAAATCCCATCTTTCTAGAAATTTCCTTCCACCACCTTCTACCTAATCCTAGACCTTTCTCTATTTATTATTGCAAGATCATTAACTTTAATACCATCTATCCTTCACTTCTGTCGGTCATGAATCTACTTCTCTTGATTAACCTTCAAATGCTCTGAACCTTAATAATGAAGGACTTTGAATCTCTCTTTTCTATCTCTAATTGATCCACAAATTCTAAACTCTGCCCTCTTGTTATCTAAAAACAATTCCTGAACATTTTTGTCAGAAGACATCCATAATATCTGAAATATCCAGGAGCTCTCAAAGAGCTTTAGTGTACTTTGTTATATTTACCAATACTCAGTAGTATACATCAAAAATATGTATGCACTAGTTAAAATTAAAACACTACATGTTAATATGAACTGCATATTTTTCTGAAAAATCTAGTTTATAGGACAAAAATAATAGAGTAATAAAAGTGTCATTTAGCAGTTTTGCAAGTCTCTTTAGTGTCTGACCTAATGGAAGACAACTGGACTCATGCCTGCTTCTGCACTCACCTGTTGTAATATGCTATGTAAGTTGAAGTACATGAACAAAATGTGGCCTTACCCAGAATGTGTTTGGAAGAAGGGGAATATTTTAAGAATCATTTCAGATCATTGGTTATATTGGATTTTGGCATATAACAAAACCCTACATAATGATTTCTCAAAAATCAGTTGCACTGTGATCTTAAACCATATTAATCAACTTTTGTTTAACTACATTAAAATGCATTAGTCCAGTTTACACTTTAAATGATCTGCTACTTGAATCATCCATGACTCATTTTCCAAAAATATCTTGCATCATAGATCTCTGCATGTTCCAAAAGCTGACAATTTTTATTACACAATATCACATTGGCACACAAAATCTCCATTTGCTAATATCACCACTAATCTCACCAGAAGTCCTCAACAATTGGGCAGCTATTGGCAGATATGGTTCCCCAAAATCAAACTTTACTTGAAAGATCATAGTTTATCAATAGCAAAAATAATGTCAGTTGTTTTCACTGCAGTGATAGTTTCATTTAATTCATTTTTGAGAAACTGCCTACCAAATATTCAAGTCTGGTTGCCCACATTTTTTATTGTCAGTCTTTCATTTTTCAGAGGAAAGAAAAGTGGTTAGTTCAGCTGGCAGGTCAATCAATTGCATATGTGCTTTTCTTGAAGGCAGCCACTGAACTGCAGTAGGTGGACCAGGTGTTGTAGAAATACTTTCTGTTTAATCACACAGAATATTGAGTAAACATGCAATCAAGGATCGGTATAAACTGCTTCTAGAAATAATGATCAATCATCAAAAACCCTCTGAAAGTTAGTTAGTTGTACTTGAAGTGAGCTGTAAGTGTTGCAAAAAGGTACTTGAACTTGTTAAAATATATTTTATTAAAGTCACCCTGCAAGCAGTTATTAAACAGCTTTGTAAACTTGAAGAAATGAGCTTTGTCATTTTGCACTAACAGTTTACCGTTATACCAACTAGGATGTAGTTGGCTACAGGTAACAATAATCCTTCTTCAAAATGATTAAGATAATCAGGAGAAGTTGGCATCTCCCAAAAGAAATCAAATCATTTGACATCTTTATGACTGATTGATGCAGGCTCATCCTGCCAAAATAGATCACATATTGCTAAGTGACACATGATAGCATGGTGCCTATCAAGTGCAAAGTAAGATGCTGCCTTTTCCATGGGTCTCCATGTGATAACAAAGGGGTCCTTCCCAGAAATTGTTCTGAAGATTTCTCTCACATTTCATGCCAACAGACATTGCACATAAAGATTCCTGCGAAATGGAAGAGTCTCCAAGATTTGGTGAGATTAATGAAGATTTTCTTCACAGTTTTAGATAGGGTCACCTACCAAAATATATAAAATCAGATTTCATTCAAGAAAAAATGGAATGGAAAATGCTGGAGTAAAGGTTATCAGTACCCTGCCCACAGCTCTAGTGCTCTCCCCTGTAAACATTAAATCTCACTGACTACAAACTACTGTAACTATTTGACCGGGCATAGTTTGAAGTTGTGCACAGGGCAAGTCGGAAGTGTCAGGAAATTAGAAGCATCTCTCAATCAATGATAGATAGGGATTTCATGGAGAAATATCCAGCTTCCTGGATTCTCGTGTAGAATGCTGAGGCATATTCAACATTTCCTGGAGTTAAGCCACAGTGGACATCAACTAACAGTGCACTCTTTATTAGCTGCCTCCCTCTCTGCAATTTATTTCTTCATTCCGCTTATCAGTGTTTCCTGTCATCTCCCAAATAAACCATTGCAAGAACCCCCTTGTCACAGGGTTTGTTGCTAGAGGAAGGCAAAAAAGGAAAATGGCCCACCCATCCCCAAAAATAAAATTGCAATCAGAAACCGTTTTTAAATTCTTTGTTCTCAGAGAATCTTAGTCAGCATGCTTCTCCTGTAAGAACGCCTGTTCTCTGCCAAGAACTGAAAAAAAAAAAAAACAAACATGGAAGTATTTATCCTGTTTAAGCCTGTGCACAAAATATTTGCATTGAGTGCATAAATTCATCATGTTGCTGCCACATTCAGGGACCCTTCTCAGGCACCATCTCCTCCTCCTTGTCTGTGCCAAGGGACAGTCAATGGTGCCCAAGGGTAGCCAGCTCTTTGAATGGCAGTATCTATAGAGTATGAAAGATGAACAAAGGCAATGCAATTTCTGTTTTTAACAATTCAAATTAGAAAATACCAAAATCAAGAGAATAAGAAATTTTTGCTGCATGAGGTCAAGCTGGTCTTAGGAACAACTTGTCACAGCTAGGGCAGTTTAAGCCAAAAGTACAACAAACAAACTGTAAGAAAACCAAAATTATTATATATTAATACATGACATATGAATGACAAAAATAAGACAAATATCAGTTTGAAAGGATTAGGAACCTAAATCTTATTAATAAGGTAGTTAGGGGCTGGAAATCATGAGATTAAGGTTTACAAAACTGATTTCATTCTACTTTCAACAGCATCTCCATGGGGTTTGGCATTGTTATAGTTAGTGAACCAAAATTTTCTGGAAATATTATCTCCTTTGGCTATGTCTGACCCAACACCAATCCCACTTGTATAAATCAGCTTAAGTAAACTTCTAACAATCAATATTATAATGAAATTCTTTTAAAATCCTTGATGACAAAAAAGAAAACTGGATTTCTTCAACATACAGTAAGACATTAAAAATAGGATTCAGATTTCAAAATAATGTTAATATGTGTACTAGTCAACTGTAATCATACTTAAGACCGTATTTATGACAATTATATATAAATATGTACACGTTCCAATTTGTATTTATTTGCATGAGATAACATAAAGAAAGGGACATGGTGCAAAGTTACAACCATAGTTTTGAATAAACTACCTGTGTCTTGTGACACACATGCATTTTTTAGAACAATGCAGTATTATCTCTTGGTTATAAATCTAAAAAATAGCATGTTATTCTTGTCTCAATCTAGCACTCAAGTTGAGGATACTACAGCATTAAAAACAGTTGGATTTTAGAAGGAAAATTTTGCAGAAATAAACTTGTTGCTTATGACCCGTTTCCTCCAATCTAAGAAAAAGATTACTGTAAGACTGGTGGTCCACTAGATGAGTAGGAGTTACAGATGGATTTAGTAATTGCACAAGAGCACTCAGAGGTCATCTCTCCGTATCTAGGGAGCTAAACGTCAGAATTAAAGATCTTTGGCAATGAAATGAAGCAACACAAAGGGCACAGAGTTCTGATCAGCCTACCAAATACTTCCCACAGCCTCAGGTTTTAACAGCTGCAGATCTAGAGAGCACTGAGAGTAGACCACCAGACAATGCCAGGCAAGAAAGAACATCCTTGTCTTCTGCCCTTCTGCTTCTACTTGCTTTAAACCTAAAGTGATCAAAACTTGCTTTGAGAAAGGAGTTAATGTTCCACAGGGAAAAAACAGCAAACCAACCAGCATCGTGATATCCGTCTGCCCAGCCCTCCCAGCCAGAAGCCCGCAGCAATCGAATTAGAAAAGGGAATCATTACCTTCAAATGAACCTAATATTTTGATGGGATAAATTAATTACTGACTAGAGGGTGTTTCATTACATAAAAGTGACCATCAAAACCATGGTACATTCCTTAAACCTAATCAAAGGACAATAAAATAGCCTCCTAGAGTAAATTTAAGGAGCTGTTGAGACACGAAAATAAATTTGCTTCATAATTTCATTCCATAAACATTCTTATTCAATGGAAAGGTTGTGGATATTTAATTTTAGAGAATAATCACACTGGATAATTTAAAAAACCTCAATCTAACCACCAAACTTTATATTTTAAAAATCAAAGAAAATACCATAAACCCTATTGATCAATAAAAGTACAAGAAAAACTAAAACAAAGGCATAAACACAAATATCTTGAGCTGATCTCTTAAAGTTAAAGGAACTGGAAAGAATTGGAACATTAAGGGATTTTCAAAGAATTTTCCCACATAGAAAAAGTTATACAAATCCGTTTTCCAAATTACAAACCCATGGCTTCTCAATGAATACCATCACAATTCTAGATCTAGGTCTACTCTCGTAGGTACTCTAAGCTCTGATTTCTCTTACATACATAATAAAACAGATGTCAACAGTAACAAAGATGGTTTAGCAAGCTAATCTTCTGTCTGTGGCACCAGCACTAGCTCTAGTTCCAGATACTCCACTATTGATACAGCTCGCTGCTTATTTACTGAGAAAGCAGCAGAAAATGGCTCAAGGCCTTGGGACCTTGTCCCCACATGGGAGACCCAGAAAAAGCTCCTGGCTTCAGCTCAGCTCAGCTACAGTCATTCTGGCCACTTGCAGAATGAACCAGAAGATGGAAGGTTTTTCTCTATCTCTCCATTCATTTCTATCTCCCTTTAAAATATACCTTACACTTGGATCCCAACCACGAAGACTCCCAGACCTTCACCACAAACTATTAATACGAGCAACAAGGACTATATCCCAACTGCCAAGGAGGCCACAGGGAATTGGATGCCCTCAGAGGCCGAGTACTATGAGGTCACCCACCCCCAACCAGAGCTTCCGCAGGGGATGGAAGAAGTCCAAACACTACCGTGCAGAAACCAACGTCATCGGAAAGACAACCAGAAGCCCTGAGTGGTCCGCAGAAACAGAAGAATAATAAACGTCCTTCGGGACCAGGGAGGAGAGCTTTCTCTGGTCCGAGCCTGGCTCCACCTCTGTACCCCCACCCTCCCTTGCAATGACCATAGGGATCGCTTCGAAAACCCCTCACAGCAAACAAACAATCATACAAACTAAAAAAACCTAAAATAAATAGACAAACAACAGAAAATAGAGCTTGAAATCTGACAGGAAAGAGCTGGCGTGGATTGGCTCATGCCTCACTGGGTGGGACACAGACACAAAGATTCGTTACTCCTCACCATGGTGTTGAGGATTTTCCTGCACACCACCCCCCAAAAAAAATGTTCTGCACCTTAAATGTCGACAAATGTCTTGTTAGAGTTACAAGCCAGTCTAGATTATCCTAAAATCTGCCAAGATCAGCAAAATTATACTTCAACACAACAAATGGCTAAATACTAAAATGAAATAGACACGAGACAGCTGAATGGTACCTTATAGCCATTTTAAGGTATATAGCAGCCGGTGCTGAATATAAACTAAAATTGAAATGTCAATGAGCTAATCATAGGTTGTGGTTAAGAACTTGCTTCTTCTTTTTTTAACATACTGGTTACTCAAAACCATGTCAATTCCATAATATTGCAAATTGCTGTTGATGTTATATTGGGACTCTTAATTGACTGGGATGATATTCTACCAGCTCTAACTTCGGACCAGAAATGGTCTCCCCAAGAAACTGTTCAACCCATCTGGACAATAAGTAGCTGGACTCTATGCTTGGTATACGTTTGCAAGGAAAGAATCTTGATTGAATTTGAACTGTAATACTGCATCAAGGTGGAGGAATCCACCAGGGGGGAGGGGCGTGGGGAGGGGTGGGGGGATTCCCAGAGCCTATGAAACTGTCACATAATGCAAAATAATTAATAAAAATAAATAAATAAAATATGCCTTACAAACATTTAAATCTGCTTTTAAAATAAAGACATAATATTAATTAAAAAATAACTGTAATTTGCTGAGCACTTACTCTATGTCAAATTTGATGCTCTAAGACTCATTTATATTATGATACCTGACTTTCAAAATAGACAGGTGGTTGTTATGATTATCTCCTTTGCAAACTGACTCCGAGGTAGGGACAAGTGGCCTGATTTGCCCAAAGGAACGTTGAAGTAGCACCTGCCCAAGATGAATCCAGGGCCTACACAAATTGAATGTCTCATTTTGAGAAGGTTCAGAAAATGAGAGATGTATTCACTGACCAATCAGCAGGTTCTACATGCTAATCTTGGCAAGGATCCCGGGTGAATCCAGAACTTGTGTCACTTGCACAGTGGATGTGGCTATGTTGTCACCTGAAGATAAAATCTCACTTTCTTATGTGCCTGTTAGTGACCACACCTGATGTAACTAATCCTCATTGTCCCCAACTGCCATCAGCTCCTTTAACACATCAAAAAAATGATTAAAATAAATCCTTGTTACAACTCTCATCAGTATCAAAGTGATTAACAACTAAAAATGATTTCCATATGTTCCTAACAAAACTCCTGAATCTATTAAAATTACTTCTGGCCACCAAGCAGAAAAAAAAAATATGCTTTCTGTAATTCCTTTTCAATAGCACTGGACCAGTTTACTGAGCAACAAAACCTGCAAACAACTACACGGTTATCCCGGGTGAAAGCTTGGTGGCACTTGCCATTCCACTGTCAATTAAAAAGAGAGAAGAATGACAAAACAAAATAAGGAGAAGCATCTGCCTTATTGCAACTTTAATGCTTTGTACATTGCTGGATTCTAATATTTTGTTTGTAAATGATTCCTTCTGCCTGTGGAAACACTGGTACACTTCCATAAATAAATAATTGTATTCTTCTGTACAGCAAGGAAGTAGCATAGCAAAGCCGTGTAATCATTCCTATACACATATTATCATCAAAAGGATATTTTAGCTTCAGCTGAGATTTTGCTAGAAATATCACTGGGCAACGTGGCCAGCTGCATCTTAATGGACTTGTTGTAGGTCACAGGGCAAGCCTGCATGCCTCCCTTCCCTTCTGCAACTAGTGATGAGTCACAGCCTGAACCCCACACAACCCCCCTACCCCAGCTTCTCATTCCTAGGCTTGTTTCCTTTCACTATCCTTCCTTGCTGCTCTTCATTTCTGTGCCTTCATTTTATTCATTGTATTCATCAAGCAAATTGTAGTGATCAGAGAGAGGTGTTGGTTAAATGAATTGCATTAGCAATCAGGTTGCTTGAGTTCCACCCTGGCCCGTTTACATGTATGAATTAGGGAATAAGTGGATTTGGGCAAAAATGGGGGTAAAATTCTAACCCCCAGTACCTTAGAGATGGACTTGACTTAGAGATGAGGTCTTTAAAAAGATGCAATTAAGGTAAATTGATAATGTCTAGGTGGCTCCAAAGCCAAAGTAACAGGTGTTTTTATAATGAGTGTCCATGTGAATTCACAGGGAGATGGTTGTCTACAAGGTCCAGAAGCCCTAGCAGTCAACCTTGTTAGCACTTGGATGTTAGATTTCCACCTTCCAGAACTGTGAGAAAATGAGTTCTGCTGTTTATGCCACCAACACTGTGATGCTTTGCCATGCAAGTCCTAGGAGATCAACACAGTGAGCCAGTAGGGCCCCAGGGTTCATCCAGCTTTCGAAAAACCAAATGTCAGAAATCATGATTGCTTAACTATAGATACAGCAAAGACACTAACAGAACTCCAAAATTATGATTTGCAGGTGGAAATACTGTGGAGATCAATGTAAAAAGTATCTAATTTTACTGTTTTATCAGCTCTAAGAATTAACTATGATTTGCATTTTAAACCCAATAATACAATGAAAGCAAAAATCCCACGGGGGGTGGGAGGAAGATAACACTTTCATCTATTTTCCTAGAATATGAACTCTGGAATTGCTTTCAGATTTCGGGAATGAACGGATGGGAAAGATGTCTGTACACAGATACACTGCCTGCTTTTGGGTCATAATCTTTCTGTTTGACTCTGCATAGATGCCTAGATAAACAGCAAACATGTTTCCTGATACTCCAATGACAACTGAGAGGAAATCAGGAGCAAAACTCTCATCAAAACATCTGCATTTCTGGCGAAGAAAACATGGTTGTGCAGTATCTTCCAAATTACACAAGGATGTTTAGATAATAATAGTTACAAAATTTCCATGTGTATATAGAGAGCAATATGCTTAAAATCAGCATTATTCATAATAAGCGTCTTCATCTTTTACTACTCACATTAACACTTTAATCTGAAATGTTGTACTCATAACTGGCACTGTGCTTCATCACATAATTCAAAACTGTGTGTGTGCGTGTGTGTGTGTGTGTGTGAGAGAGAGAGAAAGAGAGACTTGCATATTTAAAGTGGAAAAAATGGGGTTTAGACACTGTAGATAATAAAAAGTAACTATTCATAGGAACTTCCAAATTCTTTGAATGAAATTTTAGGAATTATAAGCAAGAAACAAAGGTAAACTAGCCATCCTAAACACTATTCCTGGTTTCTTGATGTTTTCTTTTTCTTTTTACTTTCTTCCTCCATGCTGTTTATCTATTTTTAGCTCTTGGCATCCACTGATGTTCAGATTCTTAACCTTTTGTAACTCCACATTGTTTTCCAGAGGCAAATTTGTCTGCATGCCTCATTTTTATGATTCTGCTGTTATTAGCCTAATAAGTATTCTCTCTCACACTCACTGCAAAGTTGTTTTCTAACAATACAAACAAATAAATGAATAAATGACTTCATTTGCTACACACAAGATTTAGACTTAAAAATAAACTGCCAGTTTTATTTTCTATGCTCATCAGAAATTTGTAAAGCCATCAGGTCAAAATAACCAGCAGATGTAAAATGTCTGCTACTTACTACCAATTTTATTTTTAAGAGACTTTTGAATAGTTGGAAGAATTGTCAACCTGTATATTCTCCTCTGATTACAGAGGAGCCAGCCTGCCATTATGCTAGAAGGAGTTAATATTGCAGTAGTAGGTAGCCCAGAAATACACAACTCTTTGCGCTTTCAGGTTTGTACTTGCTTGGAAAATGTCTAGAAATGCTACCTTATGTCAAATTCTTTAAGTTGTATGCTGCTCAACTATTCAATTTTATGTGAATCTTAGCAAGTGTAAGATTTATTTTTCTCCAGAAAACATTCCTTGTGAGACTTTTGTAAATACATCAGGGAACTTCAAAAAATTGGTGGAAAGGGGTATAAGAAGTCCACTTTGGTGCAAAAGTGTTGAAATCCACACAGTGGATTTTTTGAAAATCTTTCATGTACACTTAACAATGTTGTAAGATATGTAAAAACACAAAATCATAAGAAATGCCAATAATTGTTTACAATTTGGTTAGTGAGAAAGATTATGGAACATAAATGACATGACATCTAATCTTAAAATATGATTCCTAAATCTTATACATAAGATATATATATAATGTGTAATATATAACTCCTACATAATATATAAAATTCATACATAATATGTAATAGATAATAATATAATTCCTAAAACTAAATCTTTTTTTAAACATATTTTTATTGCATCTCATTTTTAAAATTAATTACATGGCATTATGTGATACATTTTTTATGCACTGGGATTCCCCCGCCTCTCCCCACACCCTCCCCCCACGGCGGATTGCTCCACCTTGTTGCATTTCCATAGTTCAAATTCAGTTGACATTCTTTCATTGGAGGTATTTACCAAGCATAAAGTCCAGCATCTTATTGTTCTGGTAAGTTCAATAGTTTCTTGGTGAGACCATCTCTGGTCTGAAGGTAGAGCCGGCAGAGTATCATCCCAATCAATTAAAAGCCCCAACATAATATTTACAACCATTTAAAACTAAATCTTAAGATACGATTCCTCCCCTACCACTTCTAATAAGACAAATTTCAATGAGAATGAAAATGAACAAGAAAAAGAAAACAAGAGCGGAGCCTAATCTGATCTTTGGACAGACAGGCTTACTGGTTCGTTTCTTAATCTTAGTCTATACCCACCAGCATTAAGATGCCTTTGCTTGTCCTCCTTACAGACTGACTACATTCCCCTGTATTTTAACTTTGGAAATGACTTTGTGCCTTGATTTGAATAAGTATATGTTAGTAAGTAAAGCTTGGAAAACTGTTCTCTTGGCAGGGCATGCCCTGTTGCCCTTTGAGAGGAACCCTACAACCCCTGCATCCTTTCCTGCAGCCTCCTCAGCCCGGGTTTCACAATGAATACATGTAAGGCTAGACCCAAGCCCAACTTTCTGCAAGAAGCCAAATTTGGCTGGACTCACAGTTTGAAGTAAGAGCTATCCGGCTAAATTTAGACTAGATTAAGCACCTAAAAGACATGTGAAACAACAAAGTCACGTGTCTTTATCTTAGTCACTGTACTATACTACACACCTAGAGATAGGTTATAGCTTTAAATAGCTTAAAGGTAAAACAATAAGGCAATTCTTTCTAATACCACATGCTTTACCATCTACAAACATGATTGTTTCAAACCTCTTTCACTCCTCCACTATGCTCATTTATATCAGCAGTAATAGTGAACTCTCCTGTTAAAAACCAATGTATCTCCCTTGTTTGTATACTAACTCTGGTCACTGACTTGGTCCAAATGAGATGACTGTTCAGTCATGCAAGTTAGAAATGGTGAAGTAGCATAAAATTATCTTCACTATAAGACTTCAGTATTATGTTCTCATGACATTTGGTTCTATATCTAGATCTAAATGAGATCAATCTCCCTCCAAAGTATATCCCTCTTAAAGAAATTTCTGTGAATAATTTTAAATGAAATGGTTTAAAACTCAAAATTTTATGTAAAATCTCTTCCCAAATCATCAAGAGTAAGAATTCATTTCCTTAAGTATGACTTATTTTCTATGTCATTTGCATAAGGACTTAAGGACAAGATTGGTAGCTGTTTATACTAAAATGCCATACACAATACCAAATTGCTTCTCATGCTTGCATCAAAAAGCTAAGTAGGCATTTCTGGACCTATAATGAAAATTTGCTAACGTTTTGCTTTCCCTCAGAAGACACTGTAATTTCTCATTACAAATTCCACTAATTTTCTTCTTCCAATTCACCCAATTTCTGTCCTAAAATATCTACCCTTTCTTTCACTATTAATATCACCTTGGAAATGGTTCAAGAAATGCAATGAGCATATACTATTTATCAGTTATTTTTGCAACCTTTCACATTACGTGCCATCTCATTTGACAATGGAAAACCTTGGTAATTAAATAGGAATAAGTCACCCCCCGCAAAAAAAAAGAAAGAAACAAGGGTGCCAAGATAAAGGGCTGATCCAGGACTAGAGCACATAAAATTCAGACAAAGTTGTAACATCTTATGAGGCAAAAGGAAATACTTAGAAACCAAAATCAATATAAGATTCAGATTAAATATATTCCCACCATAAAAAGGTACAAGTTGGCCATATAAAACATGAATACAGCATCTAAAACAACTGATATTTTAATATGGATATGGGTTTATATTATAGTTAAATAGATGGGGATGGATGAATGGGTAGCAATAAAGACACATAAGTAGATACATAAATAAAAGGATAAAGTTCTTCATGATAATGGAATGCCAAATAACTATGACTAAGCATAGTTAGAAAGTCCTTTTCTGCAATTTAGAACTTACTCAGATGAGACTAATTAATAGGTGTAAAATAATCTGTAAAGGTTTATTGGGATGGTGCTGGCATGTTGCTTCAACTGGCTAAACTTCCACCTCTGGGCACTGACATCCTATATGGATGGAGGCTTGCATCCTAGGTGCTCCATTTCCCATCCAGCTCCCTGCCTGTGGCCTGGGAAAGTAGTCAAGGACCGCCCAAAGCCTTGGGACCCTGCACCCACATGGGAGACCCAGAAGAGGCTCCTGGCTCCTGCCTTCGGATTGGCTCAACTCCAGCCGTTGTGGCCACTTGGGGAGTGAACCATCAAATGGAAAATCCTCTCTATCTCTCCAGCTCTCTGTATTTCCGCTTTTCCAATAAAAATAAATAAATATTTAAAAAAAAGAATGAAGAAAACTGATACCAAATGCTTTGTATATACAATGAACTACACAAGATACCTTCCTAATGTAGTATTTTGCCGAAATTGTATAATCTAAATCAAGTCTTATGAAAGACTTCAATGCAAACTTAATGGCATTCTGCAAAATAATTAATTTCGACATCTCAAAAATAAAGATGGCATGAAAGTCAAAAAGGGAAAAAAACAAAGGCTGAGGAACTGTCTAAGACCAAGAGACTAAGTAGCGTGGAAATTAAATAATCTTGCATCATGGATTTGATCATGCATCAGAAAAAAAAATGGAATTGTTATAAAAGACATTGTGGGGATGGATTAGCTACATTTAAATATGATATCTTACAGTAAATTATTATATACCTAAAATGTTTTGAATTTGATAGCTGATGGCATATAAGAGATCACTCATCCTTAAAAGGTACATGATGAAATATGTAGAGGGGCCAGCATTGTGGCACAGAAGCTTAAGCTTCCACTGGCAACACCAGCAAACCATATGGGAACCACCTTGATTACTGCTTCTTTCATCTCCAAATTCCAGCAGTGTAGGTCTTCATATATGGGTTTATTGTCTTATTTTTCTACATATTTGTAAGTTCCATGAGAGTTGGAAACTTCGTTTTCTTATTTTCTTGATCGTATTATCTAGAATATCACCTGACCCATGGTAGTTATTCAATAAATATTTGTTGAATGAATTCATAACCTAATTTTCTGTAATTCTCAAATCTTATAATTATCCAGATTTTAGAGCAACAGGTCCAGTAATATGAAAAAAAACTATTCAAGGTCACCCAGATAGTAAGGGGTAAAGCCACAATTTAAACTGATTTCTGAAACTAAATTCTATACTGTCTATAATTGCTTTACCATTTGTGTTTGACAAAGAAAGTGTACCAAATGACTATGGTACATGGGGGAGGAGGATGAGTGTGTGTTATTACATTGCACTTCATACATCAAAAGAACTTTTGTATATATTTCTCTTTTATTCTTAATCGCACAAAGAAATCAGTATCATTTTTTAATCTAAACTTCTCAGCACCCCTTGTGGCAGTGGCAGCTTAGTACAACTGATTAGCCTTATGTATTAGTCAGCTTCTCATTACTACAATAAAATACTTGATGCTAGTGTTATTAAAAGTAAAGTTTATTTTGGATGATGGTTCTAGAGGCCTACTTTTCAAAAAAAGGCATTTTCTTAGTTTGACCTGTGGTGATAGTATTCCTGCTGACAAAATCTAGAGTTGGCATAGAGTATCAAGCGAAAGGAAACTCATGTATTTGTTTATACATCTCTACCTTTCTCAGTATAACGTCACCAGGATTAGAACATTGGAGGCTCCACAGCAAAAACCTAATTCAGTCTTCTCACTGTTCAAATGTCTTGTAAATACCATAATTAAATTAAAAGTATAGTACTGTGTATTAGACTATCACACCCAGATGTGAAGATACAATGTAGTCTGCATCTCTACTTCCAAATCAAAGATGGACTCCCAATGAAACTGTTGAATGTATCTTGATAACAGGATTCTGGACTCTCTACCATTGTCCATGCCTACAATGTCAGGAAACACTTAACTAGCAGAATTATGGACTTATGACTGATTATAAAGAAGTATATTATTGCGATGATACAATGGGGGGGAATCCTAGAGCCAATGGAACTGAATCATGGAATAATAAAATTAATTAATTAAATGTTTTTAAAGAAAAGACTCCTCACTCTTAGTGTCATTAACATGACTTTCAGGTCTAAACTTCTACATGACATCAGGGGGCAAATAATCATCAAAATATAGCACCTTATTACCCAAATGAGGATCTTCCTACAGATCAAGGGTTGGAGAGCAGAATATCACTGCCATTATACACCTTGCAGTACACTTCACATAATGGCATTGTGAAGTCACTGATTCTTCTGACACGCATGCCTGCATTTGTGACCCCAGGATATCTATTTTGTGTAAGAGATAGCACTGATACCTATGTACATTGCCCTTGTTCTCTTCACACCCTACTGTTCGATCACTCAGAAACACATTTCATTTGACTCTAAACTTAATGACCCAGACTCTGGAAATTCATTTGGTTAATGATTTCATTTAAAGCATCTGACAGAAATGCACATGCACATAAATTGAATCACTTTCATCCTCACACTTCTGCTCCTGAGAGGTCAATGGATTTCAAAGCTCACTGAAATGTACAAGCACAGAGAGCTTTTGAAAAATATTCTGGTTCCCAGATCCCAACACACGTAGCCTTTTCTAAGTTGCTTAGGGTGAGTTCCAAACATTTGTATCTTGCAAGATTCCAGTTAATTGCAGGGATTATCGATATTTGAGAAGCACTCTAAGGCTTAAATACGCATATGAATGGATGTATACACACAAACGTATATATTACACATCACACACAATAATACCTCAGAAAGTCCATAGCAGCTATAGCCCAAATTCTAAGCAGGTGATAAAAAGATGAAAAATTTGCTGAACTGACCCACAATTAGCACAGTCCTGACTCAATGACCAGTGAAAGTCAATGAGGTGCTGAGAGTCCATTTACACCATTGATTTAGCTGCTCACTGAGCTGTGCTTATTTATTTGCTTGCTGTTCTCTTTTGGTAACAAGCCAACTAGTAACTTTGACAGCCAACTAGCAACTTTGGCAAAATCAACAACCTTGATTCACCTATCAAAAACAGAATACTTTATCAACTATGGCTGTGTTGTATAGGACCCAGCACTTCATGTCAACAACTTCACTTTATATGAGGTAAATATCAACAAATTGAAAATATCATGCCCCTCATACTTGTTGACACAAAATTAAGTCACATCTGTGTGCTTTGTGTGCAATAGTTAGGAATCATGAAAATAAAAACTTAGTATCTTGAGAATTGGAGTTATCTTAACATGGTGAAGCTCTATCTAGTAACACAGGAGAGCCTTGTTATAAATGGCAAGGTTATTTCTGTAAAGATTATTTCATACTATTTCTTAATGTTTTAGATACATAATTTGATCATGCTAAATACAAAGTCAACTATTTTAAACTTTACTCAACTTCCTGCTATGAAAAAAGGATAAAGGCAATAAGAAGCACTTGGTATTTTATTATTTTACTTTCTTTTTTATTATTATCATTTGATGATACAGATTTGTAGACCCTGGGGTTTCTCCTACACTCTCCCCAAATCCTGCCCCCCCCCCCCACACAGAGTTCTCTCATATCATTACAACAGCATAGTTCCTCGAAAACAGTCCTAAGTCCATCATTTCAGGCATGGACAATGGCAGAGAGTCATGCACCCATTGTCATGATACATCCAACAGTTTCACTTAGAGTCCATCCTCGATCAGGAAGTAGAGATGCACACTGCATTGTATCCTCACATCTGGACATGTCAGTCTCCACTACAGTCACTATAAATCCTCCCAAGTGAAAAGCCACAAAACCAAACCAACAATAGGAAGAAAAACAGAAATTTACAATGCCATAAAGTTAAACAATATGCCAGTTACTGTACATTCCTTAAAATGAAAAGCCACAAAACAAAATCAACAGGAAGCAAAAGAAATTAACAATGCCATGACGTTAAATAACATGCTACTGAATGACTAGTGTGTCGCTGAAGAAATGAAAAAGAAAATCAAGAACTTTCTTGAAGAAAACGATGCTACTGTATGACCTATGAGTCACTGAAGAATTTAATGAGAAAAAGTGTTTTCAAGAAATGAAACTAAAAACAAAAACATCAAAATCCATGAGATACAGTTTCTGCTGATCTTTGTCGGTGAAATGTGTCTCCTGTAGGCAACAAAAAGATGGGTTTTGTTTTTTGATCTAGTCTACTAATCAATAAAATTTGATTGATGAGCTTAAGTCATTTACTTTCAGGATTAGTTTAAGTAGGTGGTAATTTGATCCTGTCATTTAGCAATGGATTGTTCACTGATTTAGTTTTCTGTTGCTATTTTGCTGGGATGTTCTTTCTATTTGCCTTTGGTTTTGGTGGGCACTATCCCTTTTCCCTGTCAAGAGAACAGCTTTAAGTGTCCTTTGTAGGGCAGGTTTTGAAGAGGCATATTCTTTTAAATTTTCTTTACTGTGGCAGGATTTTATTTTCATTCTCAAAGACTAACAGGGTAGAGTGCTGAGCCAAGAGCTGGACTATAGAGACCATAGTGGAAGTCTAACATAAGAGCCCAGATCTGAAACTCACTAGAGAGTGGCACAAGTGACTGCAAACAAAGAGCTTGTACCAGTTTACAACAAGTAAAATCAAATTGCAGACCTGTGATTGACACAGCTAAGAAATCTGTCCCAAGGAGAAGAATCTGCTAATCAGAAGCACCATGACCAGCAGCAAAAGAAGAGACAGAAGCACAATGAATATTACTGAAGACTCCCCTGCAAAGCAGCAAGAGCCTTTGCCAATCTTAGAGTTAACTGAGGAAGACCTCAAGAAAATGGGGGATACAGAATTCAAAACACTTTTTATAACGCTGCTTATCAACAACGAGAAGCACATGCAGAAATTTAAGGAGTATGTCACACAGGAAATAGCAACACTGAAACAAAATCAAGCCGAATTATTTGCAATGAAGAATGCAACAGAGCAAATTAAAAATTCAGTGGCAAGTCTCCATAAGAGAACACATGAGGCAGAATAAAGAATCTCAGAATTGGAAGATATTTCTTGTCACAGTGGGGAAACAATGAAAAAGCTGGAAGCAGAGCTGGGTCAAGCTAAAAAAAAGTATGCAAGAATTGAAAGACACTATTAAAAGGCCAAATAGATGAGTTATGGGAGTTCCAGAAGGTGCAGAAATAGAAACTAGGTTTAAAAATGTATTTGATGGGGCCTGGTGGCGTGGCCTAGCTGTTAAATTCCTCACCTTGAAAGCCCTGGGATCCCATATGGGCACCAGTTCTAATCCTGGCAGCTCCACTTCCCATCCAGCTCCCTGCTTGTGGCCTGGGAAGGCAGTCAAGGACGGCCCAAAGCTTTGGGACCCTGCATCCCCATGGGAGACCCAGAAGAGGTTCCAAGTTCCCGGCTTCAGATCGGCGCAGCACTGGCCGTTGTGGCTCACTTGGGGAGTGAATCATCGGACGGAAAATCTTGCTCTCTGTCTCTCCTCCTCTCTGTATATCTGACTTTGTAATAAAAATAAATAAATATTTTTTAAAAAATGTATTTGATGAAACAATAAAAATATCCCAAATCTGCAGAAAGATTTGGGAAATAACATACAGGAGGAGCACAAAACTCCCAACAGGGTTGATGAAAAGTGATCTTCACCATAACACATGGGATCAAGCTCTCGTCAATTGAACAGAAAGAAAAGATTCTTAAATGTATTCATGGGAAAAAAATCAATTGACATATAGAGGAATGGCAATTAATTTCATGGCTGACCTCTCACAGGAAGTTACAGGTCAGAAGAGAATGGAGCGACATACACCAGATTCTACAAGCAAAAAATTGTCAGCCCAGAATAACGTACCCAGCAAAGCTCTCCTTTGTCTTTGAAGATGAAGCATTTGGTATTGTCATTGTTCCCTATCATGTATGTTCATTTCTACCTCTTCGATTTCCATTTCCTCCAAGTAGCAGCTATCCAGAACAACATGACCTATATGCACTTTGATTCATTTGTATTTCATAGATAGCTAAATAATTATCTTTTTATGAAAACTTTTGTCTCAAGCAAAATTCTGCCTGTCATAAGGGCAAAATTCATCTTTTATAGTATTTAAAATTTTTCTCATACGAGTTCTCATAATACATATTATTCCCAGTTGCTGCTTAATAAACAAATTTATTGATTTGTTACTAATCATTCAATTGTAAAAATTTTTCCAGAATAATTTGAAATGTTTTAAAGCAACAACCCATTTCCAATGTCTTAATCAGATCACAATCTTTCCCTAAAGGTTTCCTGGTTTCCAATGACTCTTGTATTGTTGAGTAACATGTTTAGACCAAAATAAAGCTTTAAATATCAAATAAAATACTACTTCAGAAAAGTCCTCCAAGACTATTCAATTTGAAATACTGTACAAACACACACACTCACACACACTGTAATCCTAGTTTCCTTCTTCATTATTAGAAATATTTTTCATCTTTTTGTTTCTCCGTTTCCTGACATTGTGCTGACTTTGCAGTATATAATAAGTGTGAGCAGGGACTTTTTCTGAATTCTCCACACCCCTCTCTTAGTCCTCATACACAGAAATACATGATGAATATTTGTTACAGGAATTTGTTTTGACACAGTTAAGAATTCAGAGACAAATACTTTGCTAGTAAGCGATAAGGCAGATATTTAGAAGTCAAAAACAAACCTCATTTACCTGAATACTTACCAAGGACCCCTAAGTGTTTAGAAGAAACCTGAAAACATATTACAAAGAATTTATGGAAGACAGTATTTTCTTGGTAAAACAAAATTGGTGCTCCACGAGCAAACAAAATAAGCTATTAAGACAAATTTGCTTGTTTCACCTTTCTATGCATTTACCAAATACATGGTGATAGTATCAAATTAGTTTTTACTTGTCAGTGTGACATCAATAAACATTTAAATTTGTATACCTTGTCTACTTTATTCTCCTTCTGCCATCTTGATATAATTCTCTAGAGTTTGACAATTAGTTTCCTTCCAAAAGATACTAAGTATCAAGTTATACACTAAAACTAAAATGAAAAAGTTACTGTCTGTGTTTATGAATAAATAAAACTTAAAGTGCAGCATAGTCTTGCACTTAATATCATCTTCAGCAACACTTGGATTAAAAAAAAACTTGATTGATGTAATTGTACAAGCTTGTGAGGATGCTGAGGAGTGACTCTAGCAGTTGCACACAGTATTTGGTGTTCACAGTCATTTCATGTTTTTCTACAAATTGCCATTACTACATGAGCAAGAGACCTGAGAGATACAACTATAATAAATGGCATGATGCCTATTTTGACTGCCATTTGTTCTCACCAATAACCCATCCAGATGTATTCTTCACCATTTTGCTTTCTGCTCCATGCTCTGGAAAAGTGATCAACCCAAATTGTGGGAAACCACCCCTGGGTCTCTGGCTGCTACCTGGTGGGTGTGACAGAGTTTCTCTGCTCTAAGGTGTAACTTCCAACCCTGTAGATGGAACATGACTTCTGACATGCTTGGAAGGTGAACACGATTAGGCATGCCTTTTAGCCAATCACAGTGTCATCACTGAGGAAAGGGACTACCTGAAAACGCCCTCTTACCCTCCCTTTCCGTAAACCTTTATAAACCTTGAACTTCTGCTGAATAAATGGACATTCCTCACCAGCTTGCCTCCAGTATTTTTTATGGCTGAAGAACACCATTGCCTCACCCTAGGTGACCTCTGGGCTGGTGGACTTAACCCCTGAGACCAAATCACATTTGTAGGTTCATTTTGTCCCTTCATTTCCTACTAGGTTTGGCCACTCAGGAGCACCCAGCAAGAGGTGAAATAATGAGAGGAAAGTGAAGTAAGTATTCCCTGAAGGATCATTAAAGACTTGCTGGGTGACAGTTCCTGTCATAAGCTTTCTCTGCCCACATAAGAGTTTCAAACCTACTCCAATCACTCAGCCTCTAGGACCTACAGGTGGCAAGGTTACTACTAATCAGGCTACTGCATCAATGACTTCCTATCTTTTCAACACCTTTGTAGAAGGCTCTTTATTTAAATCTTCTAAGATTACCCAAACTGAGTTTCCATAGGATTCTTCACGAGATCCTTAATGTTCAAATGCCAATCTTCAAGAGAGTGCTCATTTAACATGAAAGGCAAGGCATAATACTTAAGCGAATCATACAAGTTGATATCACACAGGAGACTGACAAAAATCCAGGATTAAACTATAGAATGTTCATGATATGTTTCTTCAGTAAGGCAAATGAAAGACACACTAGGAGATAAAAATGTAATAAAGTGATTTCCAAAGATAGATGGAACCTCCAATGTGATGCAAACCAAAATACCAGACACCCTTCTTATATCTAGGAAAAGTTAAAATTCATACAAAATCACAACAGACTCTGAATAGCTACAGAAATCATAAATAATAAAAATAAAGCTGTTAGTGCTACAATAGCAGATTTCAAGAAATATTACATAAGGGCAGTCAGAATCACTACAGCCTGGTATTGGAGTAAGAACGGAGTAATGGAACGGATTAGAGACCCCCAGAAATTAATACACACATCTGTAGCCAACTAATCCTTGAAAATGTAAAAATGAGCTAAAGTAACTCCTGGAAGAAAGGACAGCCTCTACAACAAACTGTGCTAGGAAAAATTGGATCTCCACATGCGGAATATGAGGGTTTACTCGTTAGTTACATCCTATATGAAAATTAAGTCACAATAGAATAGAGATCTAAGTCTAAGATTGGAAACCATCAAATCACTACATGCAGACACTGCAAGACACTGGCATAGGCAAGCACTTTTTGGATAAGGCCTCAGAAGTGCAGGCAATAAATAGAGAAGGGATTGGGCCTGGTGGCGTGGCCTAGTGGCAAAAGTCCTCGCCTTGAAAGCCCCGGGATCCCATATGGGCGCCGGTTCTAATCCCGGCAGCTCCACTTCCCATCCAGCTCCCTGCTTGTGGCCTGGGAAAGCAGTTGAGGACGGCCCAATGCATTGGGACACTGCACCTGCATGGGAGACCCGGAAGAGGTTCCTGGTCCCCGGCTTCGGATTGGTGCGCACTGGCCCGTTGCGGCTCACTTGGGGAGTGAATCATCGGACGGAAGATCTTCCCCTCTGTCTCTCCTCCTCTGTGTATATCTGGCTGTAATAAAATGAATAAATCTTTAAAAAAAGAGAGAGAGAGAAGGGATTACATCAAGCTAAGAAGATTCTGCACAGCAAAGCAAAACACTGAACAAGAGGGCAACCTATAGAAGAAAATCCTTGCAAACTGTACATGTAATAAAGGACTAATATCAACAGTACATAAGGAACTCAAGAACCTCACCAACAGAAAGAAAAATAATCCTGTTGAGAAATTTGTTAGGGATATGAATAGGCACTTTTCAAAGACTAAAATATAAATGATCCACAGATACAGGAAGTGATGATCAGAGTTGCTAGCCATCTGAGAACTGCGAATAAAAACCATCACAAGGCTAGACCTCATCCCAGTTAGGATGGCTATTATTCAAAAACCAAGAAAAAATAAAGTGGGCAAAAAGGTATCCTAATGCACTGTTGGCAGAAACGTAAATTATGGTGAGCACTATTTTAAAGCAGTATGTTGATTTTCAGAAATCTGAAAATAGGTCTACCACATAACCTAGCCACTTCACTCCTGAAAATATGCCTAAAAGAAAATGAAGCACATGTAAAAGTTATCTGTACCTACCTGTTTACAACAGCTCTATCAGAATAGCTAAGATATGGAATCAACGCAAATGCCTACCCACAGAAGATTGGATAAGTAAATTGTGCATATATACATGCTCAATTACTAACTAGTCAGCCAGAAAAAAACAAAATACTGTTCTTCTTGCAATAAAAAGGTACACAGACTGTTATGCTCACTGAACTAAGTACTCAGAACACAAATGTTTCCTATAATTTATCATTACCAATATATAGAAAATAAAAATACATTATATACAAGTGAAGCTGACATTTCTAATTTTATTGCAGTCCTTGTTCATGAAACAGTGAATTCCGTATTTCCTACATGATGAACTCTTTATTTAGAGGGTTAATTTTTGATTTCAAAGTAAAGTACGGCACTGCTGAGATTTCTATCCTGTTCCATTTATCCTCATGTTTGTTTAGTGCCAATATCAATGTCATCGCCAATGCAATCCTAAACTAGATATTCTCCTTTAAAAGCCTGAAGTCACTGTTGCTAGGTACTGTCAAATGGCCTGCACACAGAAAAGAAGCTTAGGGTATATAATGTAACCAATCTTTCAAGTTGTCCAATTAAAAGAGAAAGAAAAAGACAGAATTTTAATGGTTTACAAGGGCAATTGTGGATATAACAGAAACACAAGCAATTCACTCTGTTGCTGAAGGAAGCCAATTTCAACTCTAATTTTAGAAAGGGAAAATGTTCAACATATACCTCTTTATTTGACTAGAACAAGACTATTGCTGTTTGTTAATACTCTATCAGTCACATGTAGCAGGAATTTTTACTTTCATTTTTAATTGGATAACTGGCTCCTGTCTTGACATGCATCACCAAATCATTTTAAGCACGATATATGTCCATATATCTTACTTTCATCTACGTATAAGCAATAACATTCACTGTACCTCAACTGCATTTCTTAAAGCACTTTGCCACATTTGATGCTCACCAAAGCCTCATGATGTGCACAACATCACCAGCTCAATTTCATAGATAAAAAGGACCGTGTCTTGCAAAACACAAAGTGGCAGAGCTTGAATTTAAGACTTAGTTCCTAAACAAACTAAGCCTTGCTTGGTAAAGTACCGTGCTGCTTACACATCCACTCCATAAAATGTCAGACCATGCATAGACAGTGCTCTACATGCCTGGAAGACATTGCTTCTTTTCTGAATAGTTCCTGCATGTTAAGAAAGTAACCCTTATGATCCTTAATAAGTAAAAAAGCAAATCAGCATAGTTATAATGTACAGCATTTAATAATCAGGATGTAATGGTAACAATTTTTATCTGCAAATATCCACATTAAGCTGCAAAATGTCTTCAAATACCACTTCCTGTAAAAAATGAAGACTGACCAAATCAAATCACTCTAATGAAAAAGGGTTTCATAACTGATAATTTTAAATTTAAGTCAAGATATTATTCTCAGAATTTTGTAAAAAGAGGAAAATGTAATCACATCAAAAACAAAGTTCTGCTTGTGTTTTTCTTTGTAGTTAATACACAAATTAAAATTATCTTAAACAATGTATGTCAATAAGTGAATCTGATTGTCTTAAGATTTGACAGCTAGGTCATATAGCTTCTTTGCCCAAATAGAGCTCCCTACTGTGTTACTTTGTCTCATTTTTCAGGTTAGGGAAATGCCCTTATTTTTGTCAGTTGGCAGCAACCTTATGCAAAAGGACTTTGTGTCCTTCAATCAAAACACTACCTGAACTATGTTTTCCTGAGTCATCTTTGATTAGGAATTAATTTGAATTTTCTATGACCTCTATGAATAGGACAATTCTTTCTCTCAGTGATGTTATTCTTCTGAAACAAACTGCTCTGAAATTATACACATAGCATTTTTGTTCACAATCCTAGCTTTTAGTACGCAAACTCAGAGGTTACTCCTACGGACTGTATAACTACATAAAGAAAAACACAAATTGTGAGGTAACATAGGTGGCAAACAAATAAATAAGAATAAAAGGAAAATGTGTCTTTTTGCTTCCCAATTCCATGTCATTAATTAACATTTCTGTTCTCTCTCAGGTAATCTGTATGGCTCAGTATATGTGGTGAGGTTGCTAACAGATTGTAGAGTGAGTTTAGATAAATCAAGCAACATAAAGTTCTTCAAAAACAGGGCATGATCTTTGTACTTTTGGGAGAACATAGGCAGAACCTTATAATCGCTCGCTAATTACAACAAGTAAAGTAATTTGTTTTATCTGTCTGCCATTTGGTTTCCTGCAAAGTACAAAAAGAAAGGAAAAACTATTACAGGATTTTGTGCAAACTAATTACTACAATTTTATCATGAAGACTATTCAAGCATAATCTTCTTTCCTTGGCTTGCTTTCTCCTTGAATGTAAAATCTTAAGCTAAGCCAAGAAGTGGTTTAAACATCCTACACTGTAATAGATACTCCTGATTTTAAGCCTTTCACTATAATACTGTACAATGATACCTTGTTCTTTGTCAACAGCTGCTAAGAAGTACTGTGCATGGCTTTCGTCAAGAGAAGGTTATAGAATGGGTAGAAGGTCATAGAATGGGTAGAAGGTCGATATCACAATTATCTTGATAGCATTTCATAATGACATAGCATTTATAAATGTCATATGTCCATAGTGCATTATAATTGACAAAGAACTCTGAAACCTAACTTAATAGAATTTTCCCTATCATCAATCATGATATGAAGCAAGTGATACACAGATTAGAATATCATTCAGAAAGTATTCACTCCTTAACCCATCTCAAGTCACAAAAGGAGCGTTGCCTCATCCCATTGATATTGAACTTGGAAATTGCTTTGACTAACGGTATATTATCAGACAGGCTAAAAGATCTGAAATACATTTTCAGTTATCTCTTTAGCAACACTATGACAAGAGAAAGTTTTAGAAATGCAGTCATAGAATGAGACATGTTATATAGATCTAGGCCCAACCTAGAGCCTGAAAGCAGGTCTGACTAATCGCAGCCTTGGCTGTTATCACTACTTCACTTGTTGACACAAAAGCCAAAACAAATGTACATTCTTTTTTTAAAGATTTATTTTTATTGGAAATGCAAATTTGCAGACAGAAGGTGAGACAGAAAGATCCTCTGTCTGCCTGTTCACTTCCCAAGTAGTTGCAACAGCCGGAGCTGAGCTGATCCGAAGCCAGGTACCAGGAGCTTCTTCCAAGTCTTCCATGTGGGTGCAGGGACCCAAGGCTTTAGAGTATCCTCTACTGTTTTTTTTTTTCAGTCCATAAGCAGGAAGTTGGACAGGAAGAAGAGCAGCCAGGACACAAACCAGTATCCATATGAGATCCCAACGGTTACAATAATTTCACCATTAGGATATTATACCAGGCAAACAAATGTACATACTTACAAACCTTGGAGATACTGTGATTATTTATGCAACAAAAGCTGACTAGTACTCCTATGATCATTGAGTGAGAACCAACAGAATGGAGGGATGTATGATTATATTCTTAGAATTTTATCTAAGAAATAAAATGAATATCTTCTTTAGATTAATTTAAAAATGAAAAAAACAAAAGGGAGGAATAAGATTTAAAGTAATAAAGCAACAAGCTCTGCATTTTCTATAAACTAAGTAACAGAGATAGCTGCCTTATATGGAATAAAGAGAAAAAGAATGAAGGCCAGTGGCATCCATGAGGTTGTGTGCAATACGCATCTAACCTTACAGAAATAAACTTAGATGTTGCTAAATGAAAATATATATATATTTTTTTATATAGCCTGTTTTCCCTTTGGTCTTATCTGTTCAAGAAAAGTTTCTAAACACTGATGGCTTTCAAAATGGTTACTGACAGCTTCCGTCACAATATTAATGAGATATATTGGCTAATAGAAACCCTGAAGTTTTATTTTCTTTGTTGAGCCCATTAAGACAGAACCCAGAGCTGGCAGTATGCTCTGATTTGAATGGCTGATGTGGTTTCCTTGATTGAAATGACTGCTCTGTTGAGTTGAACGAATGGCACTACTTACAAGTACTCTGTCAAATATTGATAGCTAATTAGACAGATTTTTATCATAATAGTCAACTGTACTAAAAAAAAGAGCTATTAAAGATCTTGATAGGAAAATAAACTAGCCCAAGATCCTTACTGTTTATTCAAAGCTCATTTCTAATTTAGCACTAAATGCACAAAGACTTATTTCTACAAAATCAGGGAATGATAAACTAAAGGAAGTATGTGCATATTTTTAGAAAAACACAGTACTAAGGTTAAATTTATTATTCAATTTTTAAACTTCTTCAGTCTCCGAGAGTTTCTTAATTGGTCATGCTGTTAAAACTTTTCAGGAGTTGTCCAAGGAACTTTTTCTAGTCAAGAAATTGTGAGAGAGATAGAAAAGAGAGAGAGACAGACAGACAGACAGACATACTTCAGAATGAACAGGAAGTTGTGGCTGATCTTTCGGCACCAACAAAAATGTCCTGTTAGATGATTTTGAGGCACTAATGTAAACATGAAAGTAAAACTGATCACACATCTTGGAAAATTTTAATGAATCTGAACATGAGACAGAAAATGGAAAACTGAAGAACTTCAATAATTTCAATTAGAAATGCACTAAGGTATTTATTAAGTAGATTCCACCCCAGAAACAAATTCAGCAAGTATCAGTTATAGTAATGAGGTTAACCTAAGAGCAGGTTGGTGGATGGTGAGACAATATAATAAATTGATGCTCACACGCACAATCACTCAAGTTAGTCTCACGCTTCCCACTGTAATACATGGAGACAAAGCAATAGCACCAATACCAAAAAAAGATATTGAGCCATGGAGGTCTGGAGACTGCTCAGGTGGACACTGCTCCTTCTTCACTGAGTGCTGAATTGTTCTTGGCCAATACTCACAGATCACTTAGCTAATTTTTAAGATTACTTTCAACATTCTTTCATTTACCTTGTTTCCCTTTACACTATAGACTTTATTACAACTAACACCTTCTCTAAAAATTAAACATTGGAAAAGAAACATACAATTAACAAAATCCTAGTAATCACTTAGGTGTCGTGATAACAGCAGCAGTAGTAACATTACCTACTATGTTTAGAACATTACGATATTCCATGAAGAGCACTTTATAATCAAAGAGTAAAATATACCACATACACTCAAAGAGCTGATAGTCTGAGAGGGACACTTTAATGGTAATTCATAAAGTAGTTACCATGCAATTTACTTATGTGTGGTATTGCATGTCTTCTTTAAAAAATCACTGTGAGAAGAAATTATCATTATGTGATAGCTCAATAAAGTGAAACCCATAGAGCTGTAACACAGAATGTTATAAAACCAGTAAGTCACACAATCTGGATTCATAATCCAAGCTCCTATTGCTATGCCAAAATGTTACTTAGAACTTCATAAATAGCTATGATGCCAAATTGGATGCTAAGAATGTAGGCACACTAACTTAGCAGACAGTAAAAGGTTACCATAGAAACACCAGCACATGAAATGAGTAAAAAGAAATTTAAGTCACTGTCAATTTATTACCTACTAATGTCAAAGAGTAGGATGATTACAATTTCTATGTGTCTATCAAAATACCATGCTATGCACATAAAAAACAGACAAACTTTGTCAATTAAAAATATGCTTTAAAAACAAACATGAAAACTTTGGTGAGACTAAAATGATATTTGGACAGTTTTTCCACTCATGTATCAATATCATTTGTACTTTGAAGGTAAAAAGTATGTAATAATATATGCAAATGCTTCTGAGTTATTGAGAAATATATTGGCTAATTTTTTTAAGCCTTGAAAAACTTATCTAATGTTTCAGAACATATTAATTATACCTCAACATACTAATCCCAATTGTGATTGAATTTAAAATATACATGATCGTTTTACTCAAGGTCAGCAAATTACAGTTCATGAGCTCAATCTATCCTACAATCTGTTTTTATAAATTACATTTTATTGAAATATGGCATATCCACTTCTTTACATACGGTCTCAGGTTACTTTTGTGCTACAATGCCAAAGTTGAATAGTTATGGCAGAGATCTTGTGGCTTGTAAAACTAAAAATATATTTATATATCCCTATATATTTTCTGATCCTTGAAAAGAAGGGGCCTTTAAAATGGTCTCAAATATCAGAAATCTTAGTTTGTCCTTGTCAAAAAAAAATGTACAAATGGCTTCTATAATATTAAAGACAAGGCCTAGAATATCAGTATTATCCCTTTCCCAGTGAAATAGAACCGAATCAACTCAGAATGTTAGTCTGTAACTTTTTTAATTTTTAATTTTTTATGTTGTTTAAAAACTTGAGAGGAATGCATGCATTTGTGTGTATCTGATTACAGTGAGAAGGGTCAAATATGATAGAACACATGTCTCAAGGTTTCTCTCCTGTGTCCACAGGAAGGAATGGAGAGGTGGTCGCTCCTTGATGTCAAATTACATCAGCACATGGAGCACAGTCATTTGATGATGCCTTAGAGACCCCAATGTGGGGAAGAGTGTTCCAGGGGTGTGATTTTAGTGGTTTTGATAGTTCTGAGAAGTTCGTGGTTTCTTTGCTCCAGGGCTGAGAAAATCTTTCCAAGGTCTGTTGGTTGACAAGCTCCACCTCAGTGTGCATCTACAGGACCAGGAACAGGTCATAAAGCTTGGCCAAGAGAGTGGTCCAACCTGTTTTGCTTGCCGTCCTCTGACTCGATGGCCTCTGCTGGCCCAGATGAGCTGCCAGTCATGCCCCCTGTGTATATGGCAGCATGCTTTCCACTGCACAGGCTTCAGCAACCGAGAAGGCCCAGTCCCGATATATACTCTCCAAGGTTGGGCCAAATATTCTGTGTTTTCCTTTTGGCCAGGCATTGAGTCCAGCCAAGTAGTTGGGAAGAACTCCAAGAAATTTTACCTAGGGTGACCTCAGACCTGACTCTTACATGCACCCCCAGTGCAAGGTCAGATTTGGGTTGTCACCTGTACCAGCCACTGCACATACTGGTGGATGCAGCTGCCTGGTCAGTCCTGCCACAGCCCTATATCTCACATGAACTAACGAGTATTGCAGCCCAACCCAGCCAACCTGCCAAATTCCTGGTCTACACTCATACCAGCAAGTGCTTTGGCCTAGTCAGAACAACTCCAAATAACCCCAACCATGCCTGCCCCCAACCCTGGTTTTGCATGTGCCAGCCTCTGCTTATGCCTAGCCTGGCCCAGCCTGCATCCCATCCAGTTCTCATGCACACCCATGGGTGCTGCAGGTTAGCTCAGCCCAACTCACATCAGTCCCAGCTGTCACACTCAACCACTGAAGCAGCAGCTCAGAAAATATAATTCTTTTATAAACATCCTTACCAATTCAGAATCATTTTAAAAATATACAGATGCCAAGAGTAACTCACCATTTTTAGGTAATAAGCATGTACAAATACAAAATAGTCTCATGGGATTGGTAAATTTACTTGTCGATAGAACATGTGACCATTCTCTAAAACTTCATACTCTGGCAAGGATAGTACGGGGGCAAACAATATGATATGTGCACAAAAAAATCAAAGCAAATGTATCTTAAATTTACCCAGCAGGTAGTTTTCACAATGTCATTTTCACATTCCCTCAGGGGAATGAGTTCTAGGCACAATGAAGTAGTAAACATATTCACAGAAATGAATCTGAAACAAAACCTAAAGATTAGATTATTTCTTCTGATTTCCCAAAGTAAGTTTTTCCTGAAATCCCCATTCAATATTTCCCACACATCCCTTTTTCCCTCCACTTATGCCAACATAGTAAGAATTCTTCCAAGTTTGCTTTGTAAACCAAATGTTATGAACTCAGTGTGTGGGTCTTCGTGGAATTCATATAGACAAAATTGACATGTTTTAAATCATATTAACTATTGGAGTTTTAATTATAGATGAGTTAGAGCTGACAATAAAACTCAAACCTCAAAATGTAGGATGAAAATCAGTAAACATGTGCTGTCTGTGAAAAAGCACATTTCTAAGTATAAAAGCCTTAAAATATAGAATGAACTTGAATGCACAAATACCTATATTTAAAATATTAGAAACAAATTTTGAACATAAAAATTCAGAACAAAGGGAAAATATTCAGTATGATAGAACACTCTCAAATGTTAGCAGGGCTTTGCCTCAGCATGTTTTTCCTTTTCTGACATCGTATGAACAGAATGGTCCTCATCATTACCATTACTGAGCAGAAAGGAGAGGAAAGTGCAATTGAGAAAACAAATCTTCAGTAAGGTTCTTGGTAGCAGACACAGGCTGCTTTTGTTTAAATAATCACTAAAGATTTTAACAACAGAAGAGAATTGATAGAGGAATTAATGTGTAACTAACAGCAAAGGGCTCTCCCCCAGAATGGGAGTAGCTTTGAGTCTGATTCTAGAAGAGATTTTGGTCAAAAAGTCAAAGCCAGAGGGAAAAAAAAAAGAACTTTATAACAATCCTAAAAGCAAAAGCCATTTCACAAAATATACTGCTCAATCAATTGCACACTCTGAGATTGAATCAAATCCTATAATCCAATTGAAAGCTCTCTACATCCATCTCATGGCTTATGAATAGTCACAAAAGCCTACAATTAAATTACTGCATCAGCATTCAGTCTTGGATAATAGATTGATAATGTTAATACATATAAAATCAAGAGAATTTTAGAGAGAAAATCATGTTTTCAATATGAAGCATGTATCAGCAGACAATCAGAAGTTAGAATCAAGAACCTATTGTTTGTATCATGCATAAAACAACCTGTGGTGAAAATTAGCATGCCATTGGATTTGAGATTTGAATAGAGCAAATTTTAAGTCATCACTCTAACAATTATTTATATATAGACTGCTATGTGCCTCTTTCATATGGAGGAGTTGTTGCAATGAGCAAAATAAGTATTTCCTCATCTTGATGAGCTTTTAGTCATTGAGGCTTGCAAGTGAAGTAAACAGGCAATTATGACACAGTGTGCAAGTGTCAAGATAGAGTCTATAGGGAGCTTTGACAATGTATCAGGAGCATTTAGCTCACATATGAGTAGTCAAAAAAAATCTCTACGAGAGCATACTTTCAAATCAAGACCTGAAAAATGATACGTCAGGGCCCAATGAGGTAACCCAGTGGCTAAATCCTCCTTTCGTATGCACCAGGAACCTATATGGGTACTGGTTCATGTCCCTGCTGCTTTGCTTCCCATCCGGCTTCATGCCTGTGGCCTGGAAAAGCAGTAGAGGATGAGTCAATGCCTTGGGATCCTGAGTCCGCAAGGGAGACCTGAAAGAAGCTCTTGGCTTCTGGGTTTGAATCAGCTCAGCTCTGGCCATTGTTACCAATTGGGAGAGTGAAGCCACGGATAAAATATCTTTCTGTATCTCCTTCTCTCTGTAAATCTGCTTTTACAATTAAAACAAATAATTTTTTTTAAAAAGAGGAGGGTAAATCATTCAGATTAGCATGGGGAAGAATTCAACGCAGAGGATAAAGACTCAGAGAGGCACAGAAATCATAGCTTGCTGCTGCTGGATGAATGTAGTAAGTGATGAGAAAAGGAACTAGAAGAATTTAAAAAGGTTACACAGCTTGATCTTCTTAAGATAATTAAAAAGCATTTGAATAGGAATATGAAAAGTATTAAATCAGGGGAATCTCAACTGAACTTGAGCTGTGGTTATGCAACAAGGTGGAGGAATCCACCATGGTGGGAGGGTTTGGGGAGGGGTGGGGAGAACCCAAGTACCTATGTAACTGTGTCACATAATACAATGTAATTAATGAAGTAAAAATAATAAATAATAATAATAATAAAAGAAAAGTATTAAATCAGATTTTCTTGGTGTAAAAGTAGGTGGGACAGAGAATTGGTGAATTCAGCTGCAAGGTTCAAAAAAAAAAAGAGATGATGACAGCCTAAGCCCAAATATGATGCCAGAGGATAAAGAGGAATCTGCAAGCTTGAAAAATATTTAGGAGACAAAATCTCAAGAAACAGTGTCTTGAGTGCAAAGTAGAGCCTTTTAATATCTGAGAAATCTTAGTCACCTAATTAATTGTCAGACTTTTCTTAGTAGGCTGCTAATACTGATAGTTCGCACTGACATTCAGCCTTCAGTATCTGCAGATTCTACATCTTCAATAAATTGCAAATCAAAGCTAGTTGCCAATAACTGCATCTGTACTCATCATGTACATATTTTTCCTAATAGATATTGCTCCCAATAAATAGTGTGTACTAATTATTCATATAGTATTTAGATATTAGATATTAGAAGATATCTAGAGATGACTTAAGGTATTAGGAGGGTTGAGTAGGTTATCTACAAATGCTACACCATTTTATATAAGAGAGTTGACAGTCCACAGATGGTCATACCTATAAGAGTCCTGGAATGAATCCCCTACAGATACAGAGGAAAAACTGTTCTTTTTCCCTAATAAGTCTGACTAGAAGTTCAACTTTTTTGATCTCAAAGAACTAGATCTTTGCTTCCTATGTTGTTGATATCCACTCCAATTCTTGTTTTTTCTACTTTTTGTTTCATTTGTTTTTCTAGTCTCTTGATTATGTGGCCTATATCAGACTTGCTTTTCAGAATCATGTGTTGAAACTACAGCATCATTTAGTTTAGCATTATTTCTTCCCCAATTTTTTTTTAACATTCAAAACATAACATGTTATACATAACATCATATCATCTTAAATTAAGGCAAACATGTGGTATTTAACCTTTTGGGATTGGCTCATTTCCCTCATTTCCCCAATTTTTACATTAACTTTCTTATTGGAAATGCAAGTTACCAAAAGGAACAGAGAGAGAGGGAGAATTATATTTTCAACCACTGATTCAAGTTTCAAGTGGTCACAATAGCTATGGTTGTGTCAAGTCAAAGCCAAAGCCAAAAGCCAGAAGTCATCTGGATCACCTATGTGAATGGCAGCGGCTCAAGAATTTTTGTCATCTTCTGCTTCTTTCCCAGGCACATGAGCAGGAAACTGCATCAGAACCAGAGCAACAGAGATTCAAACTAGCACTAATGTGGGATGCTACACTGTAGGCAAAGGCTTAGCTCACTGTATTATAATGCCAGTGCCCCTTCTCCACTCCTGAGTACTCTACTTAATGTCTCATGAATAGTGAGTTTTTTTATCCTGGCTAGTGGGAATAATAAATATTTTTGGTGCTGAGTGAGCACTAGGGATTGTTTAATCTCAGAAGTGACTATTTCCACAGTTGCCTGTAATTCTGTCACAGGTATGCACTGATCAATAGTCAACTGAACACTTGAAAGGGACCATCTTCAGATCCCAGAAGTTCCCAACATATGCAGCTCTCTCCTCTACCTTAGCTTCCCTTGCATTATTTGCTCCCTGTTGGGAGCTAACGGGAACTTGTATTAGAAACGCCAACTTCTAGCAAATCCTGAGTAGATATTCCCCTCACTTAAGAATGTGTGGGTATGTAACCAAGTCCTAACACTCTAAATTCCAGGCAAAATTCAGAACAACTTGACTTTTCATCCTGAGTCACCAACCTTTTAGAACCAACAGTGCTCATTATTGGTAATATGCAACAAAGGAAGGTGGGTAGCAGTGTCTAATGAGACTTAGAATCCATTAACAGGTCAACAACAAATTTATTCTATGACTTTAAACAGCACTAAAGGGGAACTTGCTGGACTAAGACTTCTAAAGGACAAAGAAAAAATGTTATTTCATATTAAAATGAGTGGCTATTAAGTAACATAAAAATGAAAGAAGATGGTGTTTGTTTCATTAGCCATGTAAGGGATACAAAAGGCACTGGGGTACTAGAATGTTTTCATTTTTATAGAGCATAAGGCTATACAGAATTGCTGTCAGATTATTAGTATATCTGGTCAAAATTCTTACAAAACTAATAAATCACAGGCCAATTACAATTACTGTAAATTTCACAAACTATAAGAATAACTAAGAGAAGGAAACACTGCTAATACTCAACACATACAGTTACTTTCTTCCCCACTGTGAAACTGACCTCCTTCCATTTCAGAAGGATTGCACAATCAGATCTAGCAAATGGACTGTAAGTTGAGGGGATAAAAAGGGACACTGATGCAGTGGCAAAGTAACATTGTCTTTCTCCTCTTGTGTCAAATGGAGGCCATGTGTTGTGAAGTTGGAATCGCAAAAGAGTACCTAATTGGATTCCTGATTCACTCAGTACTTAGAAGGGAGCTTCCTTGGTGAACCTCTATAACCAAGCAAGCTTGATGTAAGAAATAAAGCCATTGAGGTGTACAGGAACTTTTTTGGTGCTTGTCGCTACTATGGCATTTATGTTCTAATCAGGATAGGTATGTCCTCAATATAAAGAGGTAATTTCATAAAATTAATAATTAGACCAATGTACGGCTGAGTAGATTTGAAACTTCACTTAAAATAGACAAGAAGGTCTGTCGAAGCTTTGTCTCCCCCCAAAAAAACAGACCACCACATGCCCCAGGACCCTGAATCTCAAGCAGTCTCAGCTCAGAATTCTGCAAGAAGCAAACTTCTTGCTGAGACTGCAGGCTGCTTTACTGGCGAAGCATGCCTGGGGAGGTGTGAGGCATCTTCACCATCTTCCTCTTAGTGATTGTGGCCTAATCGTATCTGAGTACAAAGTTCTGTTAGATTTCTTTTCTAGTTAGATCTGTTTATTTACTGGTGTTTGTTCCTGTAACTCATGTTTGCTTTTACTGCTACTTGGAGCCTAGTGATTATTTCCCAAATCCCTTGTGATCATCAGAGTAGCCTGTATAATATTGTTTCATTAACTAGTAACAATCTGCCTGCTTGCCCTGCAGAAATCATGGTGGAAGTTGCCCAGTAAAACTCAATAAAGTGTGCATTGTTTCATCTTGCCTTTGCATCCCCTGTGTCCCAATTCTTCTTGGCACAGTTGTCACACCTTGAGTCCAGGTCCTCACTAAAGGGACCACTGAGATGTTCTTTTAAAAATTCAGGCAGAAAGAATATTGTGAGAAATTTATACAGGTTTTTTTTTTTTTTTCAGACAGCTGGATGGGAAGTTCAGCTGTTGGGACTTCACCTACCCAGCTCCATTTCTTTTCTTCTCAACTCATCTCATCTTGTCTCTCCTCTGCCCTCCACTGCCCTCCACTCCCCTCTACTCTTCTCCCCACTTTCCCACCTTTTCTTTTCTTTTCTTGTTTTTTAGCAAGACGTAAATAACTTAGTAAGATAAGAAGGTTTGGTTGAAGATTTTTACATTATTATCCATCAGGGATATTTGTGGGTTTTTTCTAACTTTTTCTAATATCAGTGTCATGGAAACTCCCTTATGTTTCCTTGTGGAAGTATTACAGTTTCAGATTTTGCATGTAAGTCTTCAATGTATATTTGGGTTGATTTTAAAAATATATTATGTGAAATCAAGGTCCAATTTAATTCTGGGCTCTCTGTTCTTTTGGATGATGTTTCAATTACATGGAGTAGACTCTGCTGGGTCCTGTTTGTAGATGTTTATGAAAATTATGATCTCAGCTTAGGGGTGCCAGGGAAATCAAGGAGGGACTTATCTGATGAAAGTTAAATCCAGTAGGTTGTAAGTGAGATCTCTCTCCCTCTTGCTCGCTCTTTCTCTCTCTCTCTCTCTCTCTCTCTCTCACACACACACACACACACACACATATATCCCTATGAATGCATATGACTAAAGTAATGCTATTCCTGTTTCTGGACCCCAAAATGAAGACTGGTTAATTCTATTTTCTGTTTCTTGGACCACTTACTCTTGTGATGCTCCATCTTGTAGTTCAGCCACTATGCTCTGAAAAAGTCATGTGCAGTGGCTATTACATGCCTTCATCAATCACCAATCATGTCACTGGTCATCCTAAACCCCTGATTTGATTGGTTGAGCTTTCACATGGCCTGCAGCATGGGACGTCATCATATATTAACACGGAACTATAGATCTGGGCCTAGTAAGCCCAAAGAAACAAAACAGATTCTGATAATTTTGTAGTTAGAATAATGTTTTGTAGTGGCTTGTTATGCAAGAAAAGCTAACTGAAGAACCTGGCTTTTGATTCCATTTTGGCTTGAACTTTCAAATTGCATCTCACAATTATCCTACAAGCACATGAGATGTTGGCCACTTTTAAGACAACTGAGAAGTTCTTTCATGAGTCAACACATTTACAAGTGTTATTTTTCATTTGTTGAAATATGCTTCTCTATTTCTACCTGGAAATGTCTTATCTCTTCATATCTGAGCTGTGTAACTTCTGTAAGGGCTTCTCTACCTTCCTCTGCCCAGTATTAGTTCCAGTTTTAATGTACTCTATATATCACGAGTCTGCTGTTTCATGATTATTTTATTCCCTACTTACTCCTGGAGCTGACTTCCTTACTTTCCCTGTCTCTGGGTAACTCTGTTTCAAATTAAAAATAAAAACTTTAAAAACAAATGAATTTTTAAAATAAACATTTTAAAAACCTGAAGCTGACTAATTATGCCAATTTTACACTCAGGGAAACTGAAGTTCAAAATGACTAAATAACTTGCACAAGAATTTGAAACAATACCATCAGAGCAAAAAAATTTATCCAAGTTCTTCATTGCTCTAAAATTCACCCATTTAGATATTATCCATATATACATACAAATATATATATGCACATATATGTATATATATATATACACACACATACTGTGCTCCAACTACATAGCCCATACAGTCTATTATCATATTTAATATATTGTCCTTGTGAAAGCAAAGATTGCCCATCTGTAATCTAAAAAAGGAAAGCAAACAGGACCAGAAAAGCCAATGAGGATGGTACTAAGTAAGAAAGTCTTGGATTCTATGTCTCAACAGAGTGGTTTACTGCAAGAACAGAAACTAACCTGAGAGATGAATGAAGAGACCGTAGTAAAATTAAGTCAGAGAGGCAGTAAAGAAGGGAAAAAAAATCAAGAATTTGCAAACAAACAAATGATAATGTTACTGGTCAATGCAAAATACAGCAGAAGGAAAGTTCACTCAGTTAACTATCCTTTTTTAGAACTCAAGAGATGAATGATACTGGCATTGTAGCAAGAAACACAACTAAAAACTAGAACACAAGGCCAGCTTCATCTCAAAGTTAGTCATTGTATGCAGATGATCAACAAAAATTATGCAAGACGCTCAACTCTCCAGAACAGAGATGTGCAATGGAACATACCTATGAGGACAACAAATATCTACATTTAAGAAATAAATGTTACTCTTCGTTACTCATCAAATGACTAAATTACGGAAGTTTACTCCCTAATTTCCTGACATTGTAAAATTATTTTAATTTTATTTGCTCTTTTAAAATCTTTACTAAATATCTAGGGCAGGTAAACTACTGTGACAGGTAATAAACAAAAATAGAAAACAGCCTTCTTGTTGTGCCCAGAAGGTCCTAGCTTTTTGAAGAAAGGCTTAAAAGTGGAGGTAACTATCAAGCTGATTTATACCTTGGGGAAGATAAGGATGGAACAGGTCTAAGAAGCAACTATCCTCAAGGTTACATGCTTAAACGAAGAAGTTGCATATATGATGCAATGCAGGATATTTTAAAATCTCATTTCAATGCTCAATTATAGCTGTAAAGACTGTTCCTCAGGTCATAACTAGTACTCATCTATTGTCCAATAAATGTTGCTGGCATTATGTATTTACAAAAGCCATTGTAACATCAACATATTTGCCTTCATTTATGATTGCCCAACTCACTATTCAGCATGCCCTGTTTTTTTTTTTTTTTTTCAGTGCCGCTCTACTTGACAAAACTGTCTACTGTACCACTTATACAAGGGGGAAAATGAATTTATTATAGACATTGGTCCACATTTTCTAATCTATGGACATTTCAGGGCCTTAAAAGCATCAAACTTCACCCCAGCTGTGTTTTTTTTTTTTTCAAGGAAAAGGTTAATCTACAACACAATCAGAGACTCATTTTTCTCTTCAACTGGCTTTTAATTACATTATTTGATGATGTAAAAAATAAAAGTGGCCTACAGTGATTTTGAGACCCCAGAACCACAGAAATACCTGAGAACTCTGAACTTTTCCTGGCTGACCTTTTTAGAATAACCAGGATGTATGAAAGTCACATGCTGAGAAAAAAAATCCACACTGTTTGCAAAGTATGTAAAGGGGGGAAACATGTAAATGCATTTATTTTCAGAAAAATCTTCTGATAAAAAAATTAATAATGACAAACCAGTTAAGAAAAATATTTGCCTCTCAAGAGACCAACCTCTGGGAAAGCTTTCACAGAAGAAAAAGTTAGCAGCCACAAGTGATTGAAAGGGACATTATACTTTAAAATACAATGCAACTAAGATTGGGGTCATTAGAATGGAAAAAATATATCTCGCATATTTCCAAAAATACTAAAACACAAATAAAATGCCTAGTTGATCATATTTTTCTACAAGCTGGTTCTTTTAACCATTTTCGGCTAGGCAAGAGAATGCGTATGTTCAAAATATCCTACCTGTCAATGGGTAGGATATCATCAAAAACTGATGGCATTTTATGCCATCTGATTTTTTGCTGTTCACTGAAAATCCATTTTCCCCATTCAACAGCAAATTGCCTTTCTTAGAGATCAAAAACATCCATCAATCATTCAATGGAAGTTTGATTATTCACATTAAAATCTGTATTTTATCCCCAGCCAATGTTTCATGGGATCACATTACCCTGTCTGAACAACCGTAGAGTTTGAGAATTAAGAAGGCACCTGAAGAGTATTTATGTGGTTAAAATCTTCACGTATCTTCAATTCACAAGCTATGTAACAGAGTTACATATAGAATCCAAGTGCAAGTATGGCTGTGTTTTCAATTTTTTTGTAGGAAGACTAAATAATTGTTTCCATTTTTTCTCTCAGATCCTCTTAGAGTTGAAAAAGTGCTGTTATTGTGAGGAATAGGTTTCAGGCAAAAATGGAAGAAGGTTCTCTTAAGATTATACATATCAGTTTCATAAGCAACCCCAGTGCTACTGAGCATAAGATTCATTAGAAACCAAACTTAAAGAGAACGGATACTGCATTTGAAGCTTTGAAACTGCAATACTTTTTTTTCTGAAATAAAGAGCATTTGTGAGTGCATGATTAGTTGAACTAGTCTTTCATCTATACACAAAACATATATAGCACAAAAATCATATAAATTCTAGTCCACATTACTAATGTGACTTAGTTTCTAAAGCATGCAGCTGGATTTTTAGAGCAATTTGGCTGCCACAGAAACCATTCCGCAGATCACAAGGGTTGATTTGGCAAATTGGCTGGATTGCAGGTGTTTTCTTTTTCTTCCATATGTATTTCCCTAGGAGTTCAAAAAAGTTGAACTCTCCTTGGGAGTTGCATTTGCCCTAGTGGTTAAAGATGCCCATGTCCCATTGCTTACTACCTGGTTTCAAGTCCCACCTCTGGCTTACTTGAAACTTCAACTATTTAAAGTAAGACCAAATTTTATATTTTAAAAAACTAAGCCTTATTTACAAAGATAGAATTATCATTACACATTTTCAAAGTCCTGGGACACAGCTGCCCACAAAGGTGATAACTGTGTTTCACTTTATTGCTACAGAAATAAAACATGTCAGGAAAAACAGGAGAACAACATTCCATAAGCCATCCAAAACAACAACAAATTCAATTTGACACATCCAAAGGGTAAAACAGGCAGTAAGGAAACTGATTAAACTCAACAAAGATCAAAGAGATGTCAGCAGAGTCAGAAGACAGAATCTTTCAATTTTGAAATGTCAACAGGTAGCTTGCTACCAAATCTGGATTTCCACACTGTAATGAATCAATCTGGCATCACCGGAGACTATTAGATTTCTGCCATACAAGACTTTCTAGAAAATGTTTGTGATTATATTATGTTCCCCATTTGTGAAGAGAAATAATTATTCCCTTATATGAGTAAAAAAATATAAGACTCAATTTACATTTGGAATTGGCTCGCTTTAGTGAACCAAAAGGATGCAATCTGCAGAGGAAACCATTTGAATAAACTTTTCTATTCTATTTCAAAGTATGGTAAGTACCCAGAAGCATAGTCACTATGCTGCCTCAACGGCTGATTTTTTTTTTTTCAATTTGAAATCATTTGTTGCCATTCTCTGCAGATACATTCTCCAAAGACAAGTATTGTTGAGTAAGAGCTTGTTCTCGGGGTTGTGGCTTCTGATGCCTTTTTGAGAGTTAAGAAATGGTCTTGTCAGACAGATGTTACTCCACTAGAGCACGGCTGTAGCTTTGGGTTCAACTTTAGCTATCATTAACCCACAGCCAGTGGCATCTATGTAAAATAATGCCAGATTACATACCTGCGTGAAAGTTCCATATTGTTCATGCTACTGAAAAATAATTTCTACCCCTATGCAAAGCCTTCTTAGGATACCCAAAATGAAATTTCTCTAACATTCAAGCATGGATTTGGCAGGCATGAGGTAAAACAGGCTTCAGGTAGATTCTACTTGTTACTTTGACACTTGATTCAATCATATCTTGCACCTCACATCCTGATGGTCACCTCCAAAAGAAAATATTTCAATCATCTGTACCCTTCAGTTTCACCCTCCAAACTTCCCAACTCCAAATAACTATTTGAGATGTGGTCCATTGTACAGGATAATCAATCCTCTTTCCCCTGAAATAAAAATTACATTTAAAACTTCCCTAGTTTTTTTTTATTAAGGTTTGTATTTTGGGGGAGAAACAAAATGGCGGAATATGGTAAGGACTCATTTAAACAGATGGACAATCACTAGCCAGGGTGAAGCAGAGGCCAAAATCCCAGGAAATAGGAGAGGACAGGCCAATGGCAGAAGGACACCTACAGACCCAAGCACATGGGGAAGCAGCAGAAACAGTACAGGGGTTTTGCAGTGACCAGATATCCCAATGGTCAATGATCAGCAATCAGAGCTCCACCAGCAGCCAGGTGGGGAGGGTAGTTCACCGGAAGCTTTTCTATTGCTTTTCCTGATTTGACCACTAGCAGAAACTAGGTGAATTTCATGGCCCAGACCCATACCAGTGCCACATCAGGCACCATTTGGTGGTAGACTACACTCTATCCATTCTTTTATTCACTGATTTATTCAGTCATTCTATAATCTTCCTAATTATATAACGAACACTATGGATAAAAAACTTAATAAGTAATAAGCAATGGTTGAATGGCTATTTTAACTGTACAACCTCTATTAAAGTGGTTTACCTTTCTTTTTCTTAAAATTAACAAAAAATTTCTACATTGTCTTTTTTTTTTCTACATTGTCTTTTCTAAGAAATAAATTCCACTAATTAACAAAGGTTTCTTTCTTCTTTATGTAATAGGACACCTATATCAATTATAACAAAAGTTACACCACAGGATCATCTGAAATTTTATGTCCCCTCAAAGGTAGAAATAGGATTTGGGACAATTTTTGAGGTCATTCTAAAAATGCATTGGAAAGAAGTAGAAATCAGCAAAAGACCAAAAGGTAAAAAAAAAAAAGTTTCTTCTGTTATGAGTATTGTTACCAGCAGCATCTGCTACATCATTTCAATGTATTTCAATGTATTCTTAAAGAGAACCAAGAGCTAGGGAAACAGCCCAAAGATGCTCTAGTCTTTTACTCTGCCTTTCAAGTTTGTCTTCTTCTAGAACTACGGGTTATTCTATCAGATGATACAACCTTTGGTCTCAAAATGAGACTTTCTAATCTGTTGTGTCATATGGAATAGATATAGCTGAAGAAAGTAAATGTTAGATTTGTCATTCTAGAGGTAATGTATGGTGGATACCAAAGTCATAAACTCCTAATTCTCAAATAGCACCTTAGAACACTAATTTTGTCCCCCACAATAAGGTATATTATTAATCGGTAGGAAACAAAATTGTACTAGAAAGAAAATATTATTCTTATGTGCTGGAGGAGTGACCAAATTCGATTTCATGATGCAGCAAAATTCAACTTTAGGACTACATGTGAGGAAAGCTGGTATTGTAAATGTTAAAACTGCTAATTGCATGTGTATCTGCCAACTTTCTCTATATAACTCACTCTAAAACTCATGGAAATTCAAAAATAGACATTTATTCCTCATAAATATATCAGTGAGTGAGCTGGAATTCCACTGAGCTAGACTTGATTCAGGCTTAATTCTAAGTTGCAGCTTGGGTTCACATACAGCTCACATTTAGAAACATATTTCACGGCAGAGGCAAGGACTCAAGAAAGCAGGCCAAATTCCACAAACACATCTCCAGCCTCTGCTCATATTACATTCTCCAGCATCCCACTGTCCAAAATAAGCTGCACAAATTCAACAAAGCAGAATATGGCCAAAGCAAATCACATGTCAAATCCAACATTAATAGGATAGCCCAGTACACAACCTCAGGAGGAGGGGAGAGAAATGACAAGCAACTGTTGAAAACTAATTTATTTTACCAACGTCAAAAGTAGCTGCATGTCATGTTTTTCCTAATAAGAGAAATATAAAAGAAGCTTCCCAAGAACACAGCACAACACTACAGAAACTCTTTATGTAAGATGGGATTATGTCCCAATAAACCGATTGTAAGTTGAAAATCACTTAACACCTAACCTACTATCATAACTTAACTAGCCTACCATAAATATGCTCACAACACTTACATTAGCTTGCAACTGGGTAAAATCATCAAATAAAAAGCTTTACTTTTATTAGAGATTTTAGTATCTCCTATAATTCACTGATTGCTGAACTAAAAGTAAAACAATCAGGATTGTACAGGTATCCTTTGACACCATGTTACAGTTAAAAAATCAAAAGTCAAAACCATCCTATTACAGGGACCATTTGTATATTCAACAATTAGGAGTTCAAACTTAATTTTTTTCCGTTTGGTCCATGAATATTTTGTAAACATTATCTAATGCATCTTCACATTTCTGTGTTTTATAAACAGTTCAACAAATTAGATGTCAAAGAATCCTAAGGGTGGCGGAAGTTTCCTGATAAGAGGAATCTCATAAAGAAATTACAGCATATTTAGAGACTAGAATGACATTTCCATCCTTTATTTGTTTACCACTTGAACTTTAGCAACTATTAAACTTTAGCAGCGTATTAAAAGTGATGTTAGTAATTTTCTTGGTGATTTTCCAACCTCCTGAAAAATTATAGACCCAACAATTGTTCAAGGACTTCGTAGTTCACCAAAGCAGTTTAAACTTCAGGAAAATGTTCTTTTTTCTTAAATAACCAGGACCTACTACCTATAAAGCTATAGATGACCTGCTTTTAGTTTGAGTTTTCTCGAATCTATGAAATTCATAAATCAAATATTGCTATGATATCTGCTTATGGCAAATAGATTAAAAGTGATTGTCACATTTGAGATGTCAGTAATAACAGCAGTACTAGCAAGCAACTGCTATTCCAATTGCAGTTCTGACCAATGCCTATAAAAACACCACTTTATACATAAGCCTGATCAAAGTGCCCCAGCATGGCAGCCTAATTCAAGGAGTTGTTTTTCTTTTGACTGATGTGTGTCCTTACGTTTTGGGAGGTTATTTATGGTTTTCCTCCCTTGATGCTCTTTAGATTTCTGGTCAGTTATATTTTATCATAGATAGGGAAAAATACTTAATTAGGTATTTAGAAGGTTTGACTTCAGCTCTAACCATAGTGATTTTATCACAGCATGGGCAGAGAGAGGAGAGAAGCCAACACAATGTAGTGAAAAGGAAGTCTCAGCATGCAAGATGGCAAAGTTTTTCAGTGAGAAAATTAGGTTGGACAGGATACACAAAAAGTACACTCTAGCAAGCAATCAATAAATGTAAAATTTGGTATTTAGAGGGCATCTTTTAATCTAAGAATTCAAGAAACTCTCCAGACACAAAGTGCAAAGCTTTAACAACGTTCATATGGGCCAAACTTGTAAATGAGGAAGAAAACAAGCCAAATAGTCTGATCCAATAGAAACATTATCAACCAGGATATTTGAAACTAAATTTAGTCATCTATACAAAGAAAATGACATCAACCTGACAAAATCAGGTTTTAGAAAGCGAGAATGTACCAACAGAGACGATCACAAGCACATTAAGTGACATTGGACTTGAGTCCCAGAAGTTATGATTTTGACTTATGTACCATTCACATAAAAATGATACTTTTCCTATGGTGTCAATACAATATTTGCAGCTATTGAAAGGTATTGTTTGATAGAGATCTCCCAAAACCAAAGGATGCAAATATACGCACACATGCACAACACACTCAGTAACGTAAATGTGTTAAACTTTAACACAAAAATGTCAAAATAAGGATTCCAGGATAAAAATTTAAAAACTATTCCTTACAATTAAGAGGTTTTATCAATTGTAATATTTATGCTTCTCAGACAAACTTAATTATAATGACCAAAAAAGTAAATGATAAGCTGATTTCATACTCATATTCAATATGTTTTCATATATGCATACATTGTTAAATGATTACCATACTCAAGATAAATGACATATTCATCAAAAAAAGATTCTCAATATGGCAAGAATACTTCAGATCTACCACTTAATGAATTTCAAGCATATAATGCAGTAAACTAAAGTCTTCATGGTCAAAAGTATGACTTTGACATTTGTAACAGAATTCTACCATTTGAGCAACATCTCTCCCTTTTCCCTATCCTCAACCCATGGTAAGCATCGTTCTACTCGCAATTTCTATCAGTTTTATTCATAATATTCTACATATAAGCAAAAAGCAAAGTAAAGTGCTTGTCTGTTTTCTCAAGTTCCATGCATGCTGTTTGAAATTATAGGATTTCCTTCTTTTATAAGGCTGAATAAACTCCCGCTGTAGGAACTGCCTAGGTTGCCTTATACCCAGGCAAATATGACACTGCTAGGAGAACAGCTGCAAAGTTGGTGGGCTTCTAGGCATGGTTAATGCCAAATTTGTGTTTAGTAATGTGTCAGCATACTTGCCTGTTCTATTTTTTTAAGCTATGTGGAAAAGGTGGGAATTATCAGGCTGGGACACAACCCAGCCTCCAGACAAAGGGGTTACAGATTGTTTGGGGAAGAGGGTCTGGAAATGTGTTGGAGTGGGAGTGGTTGAAGGCATTCTGACCAGCTGGGGGGCAGGGTGATGATTTCTAGGGGATTCTATGGACAGCCATCAGCCATGTCAGGCTGCTGGCCATGGGCCTGGTAGTGGAACCTGGGGAACTCCCCTAGGCTGTAGCTGCCACTGTTGAGCACAAGAGCCAAGGCTAAGAGCCAAGGCTAAGGCAAGCCAAAACAGACTGGGCTGCAACACCCATCAGCATATGTGTGAGCTAGGTCTGGGAGCAGGACAGGCTGGGCCAGTCCATAGCACACATTGGCATGAACAAGAACCAGGCTAGGGTGCAGGGCAGGCAAGATTGGACTGCAACACCAGCCAGTTCATATAATAGCTGAGAGTGGACTAGACTATGCTAGCCTGCTGCACCTGCTGGCATGCAAGACACAAGACTGTCAGCAGGTCTGGAACTTCAGGGACTCCATTGCTGGGCCATTGTTTTCACTAGTGAGCATGAGAGATGGAACTTGGAGTGGATCATGTGCAGCAGGCCAGGTTGAGCTGGGCGGCCACACCCACTGGCTGAGCTGGGCGGCCACACCCACTGGCCAGAATGGACCAGCTGGGCTAGGCCACAGAACTCTCTGACAAGTGCTGGGACTGGATGCAAGTTGTGTCACGCTGGATTGCAGTAACCTCCTAGCAAGTGCAAAATCCCAGGGCTGGGAATAGGTCTAGTATACTGTGGCACTCCTCTGCTGGGTGGCAGCTCCCATTGGTAAGCATAAGAGCAACAGCTGGTGGCAGACAGGGCTAAGCAGGCTGTCAGCCATCACTGACATGCATGCAGACTGAGCTAAGCTGCATTACTCATTGGGTGTGCATGAGAACCAGAATGAAAGTGGGATGGACCAGGATAGCCCACAGCACATGCAAAACGGGCTGGGGGTAGGTATGGTTGGGGTTATTGGGGGTTGTTCCAACCAGGACAGAGCACCCATTGCTGTACGTGAGGAATTGGCATGTGGTTGGCTGGGCTGGACTGAGCTGCAGCATTCATCATTGCAGATAAGAGATGGGACTGGAGGTAGAACTGACCAGGCAGCTGCATCCACCAGTATGTGCAGTGGCTGGTACAGGTGACAACCCAAATCTGACCTTGCACTGGGGGTGCATGTAAGAGTCAGGTCTGAGGTCACCCTAGGTAAAATTTCTTGGAGTTCTTCCCAACTACTTGGCTGGACTCAATGCCTGGCCAAAAGGAAAACACAGAATATTTGGCCCAACCTTGGAGAGTATATATCGGGACTGGGCCTTCTCGGTTGCTGAAGCCTGTGCAGTGGAAAGCATGCTGCCATATACACAGGGGGCATGACTGGCAGCTCATCTGGGCCAGCAGAGGCCATCGAGTCAGAGGACGGCAAGCAAAACAGGTTGGACCACTCTCTTGGCCAAGCTTTATGACCTGTTCCTGGTCCTGTAGATGCACACTGAGGTGGAGCTTGTCAACCAACAGACCTTGGAAAGATTTTCTCAGCCCTGGAGCAAAGAAACCACGAACTTCTCAGAACTATCAAAACCACTAAAATCACACCCCTGGAACACTCTTCCCCACATTGGGGTCTCTAAGGCATCATCAAATGACTGTGCTCCATGTGCTGATGTAATTTGACATCAAGGAGCGACCACCTCTCCATTCCTTCCTGTGGACACAGGAGAGAAACCTTGAGACATTTGTTCTATCATATTTGACCCTTCTCACTGTAATCAGATACACACAAATGCGTGCATCCCTTTCAACTATGTAAACAATGCTTAAAATAAATCAAAAGCCTGAATAATATTTCATTGCACGTGTTAAGCCACTGTCATCATCCATTTATCTTTGAATCATGTGTTTCCATTTCTTTGGCAAAGTCATTTTGACTCTTCTGGATCTATATCCAGCAGCAAAACTAGCGTAACATTAGTTCTACAACGAATCTTGAAAATATTCATAGAAAAATTGTATTACAAAAAAAACTATAAACCTTACTAATTTTTTTACCAAACTTTTTGGAATTCCTATGTCCATGGATCTTTCAAAAATATTTTGTTTCAAATTCACAGTTGTAAACAAGAGGGGGAAACACAGAGACACAAATACAAAGAGAAAGAGAGAGCTCTTCCATCTACTGGTCACTCTTCTGATGGTCACAACAGCCAGGACTGGGTCAGGCTGAAACCAAAGGCCAGAAGTTTCTTCTCAGTCTCCCACAAGGTTGTGTAGGCCCAAGAACTACTCCTTTCCAAGGCATTATGGAATTGGATCAGAAGTAGGGCAGCTAGGATCCAAACAAGTGCCCATCCAGGATGTTAATGTTGTGGCCAGAGGCTGACTCCACTACAACACAATGCCAGACACCATGAACATTTTAAGAATCATTCATTTAAGCATAACATGTTATGTTATGGATGTTATGTCATATGTCGCATGTAAACTAAAATTGAACTGTGAATGGGGGGGGTCACAGAAAGTGGTTAATAAATCGCATTTATTTTTAACATGTTGACTGCTCAATACCATGTTAATTAATTCCATAATATTAATTGGTTTTTTTAGATTTATTCATTTTATTACAGCCAGATATACACAGAGGAGGAGAGACAGAGAGGAATATTTTCCGTACGATGATTCACTCCCCAAGTGAGCCGCAACGGGCCAGTGCGCACCAATCCGAAGCCGGGAACCTGGAACCTCTTCCGGGTCTCCCACGCGGGTGCAGTGTCCCAATGCATTGGGCCGTCCTCAACTGCTTTCCCAGGCCACAAGCAGGGAGCTGGATGGGAAGTGGAGCTGCCGGGATTAGAACCGGCACCCATATGGGATCCCGGGGCTTTCAAGGCGGGGACTTCAGCCGCTAGGCCACGCCGCCGGGCCCAACGATATTAATTGTTGCAGATGGTATGTTAGTGCTTTTATTTGACCGGGATGATACTCTGCTGTCTCTGCCCTCAGACCAGAGAAGGTCTACCCAAAAAGTAGTTGGACTTGACTGGACTATAAGATGTTGGACTCTATGCTTGGCATATACTTGCAAAGAGGGAATTTCAACTGAACTTGAACTATGGTTATGCAACAAGATGGAGGAACCCACCACGGGGGGGAGAGTTGGGGGAGAATCCCAGATTCTATGTAATTACAACACAATGTAATTAATGAATAAATTTAATAAAAAAAGAATCATTCATATCACTAATGTTTGAAGAAACTACAAACTGAGTCACATGATGACTACATTAGTTTATAATGCTACTGACAAATGTTCCCTTTTTTCTACATCCTCACAAACAACTCTTAACTCTTTTATAATAACCATCGTCACAGATGTGAGGTTATATCTCAGTATGTTTTTTTTTTTCAGTACACAAAATTTATTTACTATTTTATTTAAAAGGAGTAATGCTATCACCTACTTTTTCATCGATTAATTTATGAAGCCATTCTGTTTTGTAGAATACACATTGGAATTGAAACAACTTAAAGAAATGTTATGGCTACCTAGAAAAATTAGTTTTGATTATTATATTCCCTCTATATTTTGTGTCTGCTGACAAAAAATTAAAATTCTGAACATTTTATATTCAGCAATTTTCAAAAAGTATGCTATTTTACAATGCTATGGTTTTTACAAAGGATTTGACGAAGTTTCAATATGGTTTGTTTGTCTTTCCATCATAATTTTAATGTTGAGTATCTTCTCATATATTTGTTGGCCATTTTTCATCTTTAGAAAAATGTTCAGAACCTTTGTCTATTTTTAAATTGAGTTTGGTTTAATAACTGCTTTGCATGCGTGAGTTACATCTTTTTATTGGAATGTGTTTTAGAGAATATTATTTCACTAATAGCAAAGAGCTCATACTGATTAAAGGAAGGCACCACTTAAACTGTTTACATTATATAGCACAATGCTCAGAGCTAAAATGAGAAAACCAGCACTAAAAACTTATCAATGTATTTGTTTAGTGTTCTACAAAAAATATCTATAATCTCCGAAACCCAGTGACTTACCTTTTATCTACAGAAAAGTTAATAAAATGAAGCCCAGAAGGATATGCCAATGCTGTAACTGATAATATTGTTATGTGCCACACTTTTTGTATGTGTGCACTTACACATATATTCACACAGCTTTAGAAAAGAACATATAATACTTGTGCAAAGTACAGATAAAAAGTTTAACGAAAAAACAGCAGGCAATGAGTTAATCTAACACTAATCATTAACATCTATGTTGCCGTTACACATATTTCTAATATACTAATCCTGACTTCAACTTAACATTTATCTCTCTCTCTCTCTCTGTCACACACACACACACACACACACACACACACACACACACTTTTTTCAACACCATCTGCTGTATCAAAACAATTCAAGGGCAAGAGGCTAGCCACCATGGGATAAAATCAGCAGAAGCTGACCATAAGGTGACACTCCTTTAATGGGAAAAAGTGAACAATTCGGTTGTCTTGTTTGTGATCCAGTTATATTTGCCATCTCATGTGGAGTAACCCAGTTACGATTTATACATCTTTTTTTTGTTTGTTTGTTTTGTTTTGTTTTGTTTTGTTTTTTTATTGTTAATTATTTTGCATTATGTGACAGTTTCATAGGCTCTGGGAATCCCCCCCTCCCTCCCCCTCCCCCTCCCCCTCCCCCCCCCCCCGGTGGATTCCTCCACCTTGATGCAGTATTACAGTTCAAATTCAATCAAGATTCTTTCATTGCAAACATATACCAAGCATAGAGTCCAGCTACTTATTGTCCAGATGGGTTGAACAGTTTCTTGGGGAGACCTTTTCTGGTCTGAAGTTTGAGCTGGCAGAATATCATCCCAGTCAATTAAGAGTCCCAATATAACATCAACAGCAATTTGCAATGTTATGGAGTTGACATGGTTTTGAGTAACCAGTGTATTAAAAAGAAAAAAAAAAAAGTTTATACACAACATATAACATACATAACATAACATGTTATACATAACATCATATCATCTTAAATTAAGGCAAATATGTGGTATTTAACCTTTTGGGATTGGCTCATTTCCCTTAGCATTATGGTTTCCAGTTTATAACATGTTATGTTATGTATGTTATATGTTGTGTATAAACTAAAATTGAAATGTCAATGAGGTGGTCACAGAAGGTGGTTAAGAACTCGCATTTACTTTTACCATATTGGTTACTCATTACTATGTCAATTAATTCCATAACGATGTAAATTTGTGCTGATGGTATGTTGGAGCTTTCAATTGACTGGGATGATGCTCTGCTGGCTCTGTCTTCAGACCAGAGAGGGTATACCTAAGAAGCCGTTGGACTTGACTGGACAATAAGATGCTGGACTCTATGTTTGGTATACGCTTGCAATGGGGGAATCTCAACTGAACTTGAGCTGTGGTTATGCAACAAGGTGGAGGAATCCACCATGGTGGGAGGGTTTGGGGAGGGGTGGGGAGAACCCAAGTATCTATGTAATTGTGTCACATAATACAATGTAATTACTGAAGTTAAATAATAAATATAAAAAAAAAAAAAAAAAAAAAAAAAAAAAAAAAAAAGGAAAACAAGTCCTAGCCACAACCTATGATTAGCTCATTGACATTTCAATTTTAGTTCATATACAGGACCGGCTGCTCTATACCTTAAAATGGCCATAAGGCACCATTCAGCTGTTTTGTGTCCATTTCATCTTAGTATTTAGCCAGTTGTTGTGTTGAAGTAAAATTTTGCTGATCTTGGCAGATTTTAGGATAATCCAGACTGGCTTGTAACTCTAACAAGATATATGTCAACATTTTAGGTGCAGAACATTTTTTTTGGGGGGGGGGTGTGCATGAAAATCCTCAACACCATGGTGAGGAGTAAAACTAATCTTTGTGACCCACCCAGCGAGGCATGAGCCAATCCATGCCAGCTCTTTCCTGTCAGATTTCAAGCTCTACTTTCTGTTGTTTATTTATTTTAGGTTTTTTTTTTTTTTTTTTTTTTTTTAGTTTGTATGATTGTTTGTTTGCTGTGAGGGGTTTTCGAAGCGATCCCGATGGTCATTGCGAGGGAGGGGGGGTCCAGAGGTGGAGCCAGGCTCGGACCAGAGAAAGCTCTCCTCCCTGGTCCCGAAGGACGTTTATTGTTCTTCTGTTTCTGCAGACCACTCAGGGCTTCTGGTTGTCTTTCCGATGACGTTGGTTTCTGCACGGTAGTGTTTGGACTTCTTCCATCCCCTGTGGAAGCTCCGGTTGGGGGTGGGTGACCTCAGAGTACTCGGCCTCTGAGGGCATCCAATTCCCTGTGGCCTCCTTGGCAGTTGGGATATAGTCCTTGTTGCTCGTACTAATATTTTGTGGTGAAGGTCTGGGAGTCTTCATGGTTGGGATCCAAGCTTCCTCCTTACCACCTGCTCCACTCTGGAGTGTTCCCCTGCTCCACGCACATGACCTCCTGTTAAGAGGTTGTCAGGATCGCAGCCGATTCCCCCCCTCATGCATTGGTGTAGTAGTTTTAGTGTTGTTTAGTGCCGCTTTGAGTCTGTTATCTATGAATTACCAGATTTGATCTTGATAGGCTATATTGTACTTTTTTCTCACTCTTTTTATGGTCCTGAAAGATTTCCCTGCACTCCCCCCCATTACAGGTTAACATAGCGTATTGAGGGCATAGTAGGTTTTACAGATTTTCGATGTAGATCTTAAGTATTCTGACATTAATTGTTGGTTTATAGATTATATCGCCTTATCTTATTGCATTGGATACAGGTTATAAGAGATTGCTCTAATATTACAATATACAGGTACTATTTTCCAAGTTGTTCTCTTTTCATCTCAGATTAAGGCAAACATGTGGTATTTAACCTTTTGGGATTGGTTCATTTCTCTTAGCATGATGGTTTCCAGTTTGGCCCATTTGTCCACAAAGAACTGCATTTTGGTTTTTTTAATAGCTCAGTAGTATTCCATGGAGTAGATGAACCATAGCTTTCTTAGCCAGTCTTCCACTGATGGGCATTTTGGCTGCTTCCAGGTTTTTGCGATCGTAGATTGTGCTGCTATGAACATCTTTAAAAAAGTTTTCAACTTGAACTGAAAATCAATACAAGGTTGTATGAACAGACCTATCACTTGTTTACTGTCAATAAAATTGCAAACCAACCAAGAACAAAGAGACTTCCAATGATGTGCCAGGGGTGAAAACAAAAGTTTAACATTCTATATACACACAACTAAAATACACAGAAAAATAGGATACCATGCTTCTGAATGAACATCGAAAGTGTCAAGCTTTCCAGAAAACTCTCACCCATCCACACCAGCCAATTTTTTAATTTCTAAAAGCCAGATAAAGTCTAGAGCACTATGAAGGTCACAGATATGGTGAAAGCATACAACAATCATGTATTTCAGTCTGCCCATCTCTGAGGAAAAGAAACAACACTGGATCATGCAGATTGAGAATTGTTTAATGCACTGTTTTGACAGTCTTCAACTTCTTAAAGTTAAAAAACCTCTTAATAGAAATGAAGACAAAAGTACAGCTAAGCAACAGAGTATAATAGAAGCTGTGTGAAGATGTTTTGACATTTTCCCCTGAACAAGTTTTAGTAAATTTGTAAACTATAACAAGTATATTCATAAAGTAAGGAGAGAAGCAAAAGTACTTTCAAGTAACAATTGCTTTAAAAACATAGCAAGCAGTGTTATTTACAAGTAAGGCCCAAATATAACTAATATAATGAAAGGAAACAAAAAAAATTAACATCAAGGGGGTTACTCTTACCATAACAGCCATACCTGCTTTTATAAGGTGAATATAAAAAATTAAAATACCTGTATAAATTACATTTCACTTAGTTTTGAGTGCATAAGTTACTAGCAAAGTAATCAATTAATTCAACTAACCAATATTCCAGGCAAAAAAAACTAAAAATAACTTACCTATGTTGTTATAGTTGCGCAACTCAGTTAAAAATTACTCCAGGACATTTCATAATTAAAATTCCCTACCATCAAGTGAGTTTCCAAAAAAAGGGTTCCAAGATTTGCTTGGAATGTACAGTATGTTTTAAGATTTAGAGACATAGTATTTGATGGTGTTTTAACTACATTAGGTGTTAAAACGAAGAAAATTATAAAAAATAAAATTCAAAAAAATGTAATTCACTGGCATACAGTTTAGTATCCTTAATTATTCTGTGCTTGTTTTGGTTTGGTTTTTTTGTATGTATTTATTTTTTATTATTATTTTTAATTCATTAATTACATTGTATTATGTAACACAGTTTCATAGGTACTTGGATTCTCCCCACCCCTCCCCAAACCCTCCCACCATGGTGGATTCCTCCACCTTGTTGCATAACCACAGCTCAAGTTCAGTTGAGATTCCCCCATTGCAAGCGTAAACCAAACATAGAGTCCAGCATCTTATTGTCCAGTCAAGTTCAACGGCTTCTTAGGTATACCCTCTCTGGTCTGAAGACAGAGCCAGCAGAGTATCATCCCAGTCAATTAAAAACTCCAACATACCTTCAGCACAAATTTACATCATTATGGAATTAATTGACATAGTAATGAGTAACCAATATGTTAAAAGTAAATGCGAGTTCTTATCCACCTTCTGTGACCATCTCATTGACATTTCAATTTTAGTTTATATACAACATATAACAAACCTAACATAACATGTCATACATAACATCGTGTCATCTTAAATTAAGGCAAACATGTGGTATTTAACCTTTTGGGATTGGCTCATTTCCCTTAGCATTATGGTTTCCAGTTTGGACCATTTGGCCACAAAGAACTGCATTTTGGTTTTTTTAATAGCTGAGTAGTATTCCATGGAGTAGATGAACCATAGCTTTCTTATCCAATCGTCTGCTGATGGGCATTTTGACTGCTTCCATGTTTTTGCAATTACTGATTGTGCTGCTATGAACATAGGAGTGCATGTTGGTTTCTCATAAAACAAGTGTTCTGGATATATTCCTAGGAGTGCTATTGCTGGATCATACGGTATGTTGAATTTGAGTTGTTTGAATGTTCTCCATACTGATTTCCATAGAGGCTGTACCAGCCTGCAGCCCCACCAGCAGTGGAGTAGGGTTCCCTTTTCCCCGCAACCTCGCCAACAAGTGTTGTTGGTGCTTTTATTCATGTGGGCCAGTCTTACTGGCGTTAGGTGGTACCTCATTGATGTTTTAATTTGGATTTCCCTTATTGCCAGGGAACTTGAGCATTTTTTCATATGTTTATTTGCCATTTGGCTTTGTTCTTTTGTGAAGTGTTTGCCCATTTCCCGTGCCCATTTCTTGAGTGGCTTGTTTGTTTTGACATTTTGGTTGTTTGGTAGTTCTTTGTATATTTGGTTTGGTTTTGCATGGGAGATTTAGCATTAACCATTTTTTGTAACATGTGCTCAAAGAAAGGCAAGGATATTTATGAAAATCAAATTTGGATGCCTCCTTTTTATAACATTAAGTCAAGGTCAAGAGCAAAGGGGTGGATGCTCATTTCTACTTAATAATCATAAAGTTTATAGGAATTTTGATTTTAAGAAGTGGCTCAGTTTTCAAAAGTTTATGTTTACTAGATTGACTTACATAGTCTTCAAACGTTATATAAAAGCCTAAAGGAAATTTGCTGTGTTTTCATATGGCACCTGAAACATAATAAACTAAACAAAAATACACCAGTCCCTCTACAAAAGGATTTTATACATTTTTAAGCTAACGTAGGTATTGTTGTAAATACTCTAAAAACTTGTAAATATTTGTAAGGTAAAAAGATTTCAGAGCCACTATGAAAAATAAGGAAGCATCATGAGCTTTGCAAAGAATTTAGGAAAGCACATAAGAAGCCAGAATTATCTGTGCACCTGGTGGCAACATAGCAGAGAGAGAATTTTGATGAACCAAACTGGCTTTTGATTCTAGACCAGTTAAGGTGCAAATGTTTTAGGGATAAAAATACATGAGAAGCAAGGTAACTGTATTGCTGCTCGTTTGGTTTGTTTTGGTTCTGCCTGTTTTACGTCTGGCATATTGTAAAGCCAAACACATTTCACTACTCTCTTTTTTTCCTTTTTTAACATTTTTTTCAAAACTTTATTATTTTCATGCTACAGTTTTGTAGGAATAGATTCCAACTTCCAATTTCCCTTCTCCCCTTCCTATTCTCCTCCACCACCAATATTCCCCCCCCCCCCGCATATTATTATTATTATTGTATAGTCCTTCAACAATAGTCACAAGTCCAACATTCTGTTATTTTAGTGTGTCATGGCATTGTAGGTATTGGCCATGGTGGAAAATCTAGCATCATATTGTCAAGGCATATTTAACAGTTTTGCTAGGAGTCCACCTTTTATTCAGGAGTAGAGATGCATACTGCAACATATTTTCACTTCCCAATGTGTTACTCTCCATTATACAGTTCAGCAATGAGACCGTATGCATATACATGTTTACCTACATATCTATTTGTTTTGTATTTTGCATGAAGGTTGCCTTGTAAAAGAGAGAACAGAGAATATAGAAATAAGGAGAGAAAACATGCGGTGCAGTGTTAATACTGAGCAAAATTCCTGATGAGACTCCCCATGTCTTCAGCAGAGGGCACTCTGCCCTGGAAAGAGCCTGGAAGCTGACAATGCTATCTTTCCAGCATTCAAGAATCCTGTTAACAGTGTCAAAAGCAAAACTGCTTTTCCACATTAACTCATCTGATCTATGGGGAACTCTAAGGGTCATGCTAAGGTGGGTAGATTCAGGGGTGAATACAGTTGTATTCATGGTTCATCTCCACCCCATTGTACCCACGCAACTCAACTTGCATTCTTGGGCTGTCATCAGCATTTATGCATAGCAAAGTAATCAATTCTATGAAAGCTGAGAAATCACTACAAATTGTTGAAAATATCAATGTTCTGGCATGAAAGCCCCTTATTAAAAAATTGATGGTTTCAGACGGAAAACATTGTAGAATAAATCCTTTCTTTCTGTTGAAAAAGAATAATGAGTAGAATACCCACTCCTTCCACTTTGGCAGCCTTACCACGTGGTAAGAGCTAACACAGTCCAGAAGCCTTGGATGCCTAAACTAGTGACAGCATAGAAAACACTGTGGAACACAAAATGGCAGCATAATTTAGTGTTTAACAGCACATACTTTGGAGTCCTTGGCCACTTATTTAGTTAGTATTGTGATTTTGGACAAGTTACTTGACCGTGCAATCAATGCCTTGGTTCCTTATCTATGATTCATCATATGCCAGGCATTCAATTTTTAACACATCAAGCACTCTGGACATTGCAGTTCATAGAATCATTAATAATACGTCTTTGTCAATGACAACTACTTCTCACCATTTTGATTTATTTTTACAATATATTCCCTTTGTCAAATATACCTCAAAACTGAAAGGGGAGATTATATTCACCTGTTCTGACATATTTGAAGTAACACAAGAAACATGTAGGCAAAGTGGATAGAAAGTAATTCTTGTAAGTGGTTATGTACACTGACAAAACATGCTTGTAGACCAATTTAGAGACATAAAAAATATTTGAAAAGCTCATATACTCTTACCTAATAATTACATTGTTAATAATCTTTCCATGGATGTTTGTGTACATATGTGAAGTTTTATGTTAAAGAAGGTTCTTTACAGCAGAATCGGTAATACAAGCATAAAAACAACCTGAATATTGGTATATGGGACACAGATAAATGACCTGTAGCCAAGTCAATGAATGAAATACTACACATTTATTACAAGAGGTTGTGAAATACATCTAAGATCAGTTTTTATATAAAAACAGCAGGTTGCTGGAAAAAGGTGTATATTATGGTTACAGACATGCTTATATAACCATGTGCAGCTGTATTGTCAATACAAATGTTTTTGTAATGTTTCTTGGGGAATATAAGCTGTATCTCAGAGTGCAAAGTCACACAAGAGCAACAAACAAGAGCTTCCCTTTATCATGTTTCCTTTCCCCTTAGACACATACACTGACAGACTACTGATACCACAAGAACCTTCCAGATTTGTCGATTTCGTGATAGGTAAATGGAAACACTGGAGAAATAAGAGGTAAGTGGGTTCTATAGGTTATCTAAGAAAACTACTCTCAATAACATCTTTTCTTTATTATTTTCTCATCTCTTACATGGAACCATAGGAGTATTATTTGCTAACAGTTTCAGGGAGCTATTGTCACAAAAGGTATGGTATATAAATTTTTTCAAATCCTACATTCAGCATGCATTTTCATGTCACTGTAGTGCACTAAGTCTTCAGGTGGTGGCACCTTAGTGGCTTCAGAAGTCTTACCAAGACTAAATTACTTCCCAAAATTTTGGATGGAGAAATTACTATCAATTAATGCAATTAGGATCAATCTGAAAGCTAGCATGAGGTAGCATTTGAATAGTTCAAACCCCAGTAATTCAGATTTGGCAAAAAGTTAAATGGAGCACCAAAAATAGGCCAGAGAATTGTCTGCAGGTATTATAGAACATTTCAGCAATATTGGGTAGGGTACAATACTGTTCTACCAATTACATGAGGTGGCAGCTAATGCTTTTGGGAGTTGCTGTATTTGGTGACAAGTTGCAGCACTTAAAATGCCAGCTATTAATTTTGTTGTCTATTATTTATTTTTAAATTTTAATCATAGACTGTCAACTGGACTTCAGGCTATTAGAAATTCTCTAGATAGTATAATTTCTATGAAGGAAAATGCACCTATCAGTTTATCACTTAATGACATTTGTCAGTTCAGAGTGATGGCATAGAATAAGACGTTTTGACTCATATAAGGGCACTTATTTGTGTTCTCTCAATTCTTTCAGGTTGAAAACTCTGCGAGGCATTCTTCTTTGGTGCATTTTCATATAGTACCAATGATATTTAATGCACATTGCCACCAAGAAATGAAAGCTAACATTTTGAGCATCCAATGCATCTCTGACAGCACCTGAGGCTCTGTGTGAATGTCATTTCACTTAAACCTTAGCACAACATTGTCCAATACATGCTATCATGCATACAATTTGTTATACAATATGACACAGAGAATTTGAGTCAGGTGCCTAGGAATTCAAAGCTACTTATCTGCCTCCAAAACTTATGCTTCTCCTACTCTACTGCAACTTTTCCTGCAGTTACCAAGCTTCAAGAAAATTCCTCCAAGAATCTAAGAAAAAGAGGGACAGCATTTTAATGTTTGGGAATTTTTAGCATTGAAATTAGCTAGCTCTCCCAATCAAGAAGGAGTAAGAAATGATGAATGCAATTGTCCGATTTACAAACAGGCAAAAGAACACTGAGCATCGTTAGCTGATTCTAGATTGCTTATACCAACAGAAAAGAGCAGGCACATAGACAATCTGGGAAGGCAGACCTTTGGAAACTTGTATTTGGCCTTGATTGCATTATTTTCTTATTTGAATTATTATAAGGGTTTCTTACAATTTAGCTTCCAATAGTATTTCTGAAGGGAAATTGGTTCCATCACGGACACGCCTGCTTCAGAGACAGTAGACACTGTCCACTGCATTTTCTATTCCAGCCTCTGCTTGATTGATTGTCAAACCAGACCATATGCTCAGGCTGACAAACAAGAGCAAAACTCCCGCATTTCAAAACTAGCCTAGTTGTAACATAAGCAAGAAAAATCAAGCCAGAGCATTAGCAAAAGTTTAACCAGATAATGAAGAGAAAATACAAATCAGTAGGAGAAAACAGAGGAATCAATTTACAGCTTGGATGAGACAAGGACTACTTACTAAGTCACGAAATTCAATATGCTTTACCATGTAGTTGTGTTTGTAAGTTAATGGTAAAGATGATGAATTCCACAAACAAAATGTCATGCAAAACTACCAGGAAAAAAATTGAGAGTATGTCTACACTACTTCAAAAATACAACAAATATTTCATAATATGGGGTACTGTATTCAGTTCTCTGATCCTGTTTCTTAGACAAATGCCACTTATGTTCCTCAGATACTGGAATTACTTCACAGAAAGATAAAATGGAAATCTTCTATTTAAGTTGTATATTGTTTCTAAATTGCCAATTTTAAGTATAAAGGCAAACTTCAATGCCAGTGTAAGTCAATAGTATTTTCTTCATTCATTCCTAATTTATACCTTTTGAAATAGAATGACTTGGATGCTATTAATTTTGCAATGAAAATGAAAGAAATACAATTTCATGTATGAAGGAATTAAGTAGTTATCATGAACATGGACTTCTACTAAGTACCCTATATTCATGATATTCATACTCTTCAATATTTAGGACAATTCTGTAAGGAAAATATTAGCCCTTTCAGGAATGAGGAAGCTGCGTCTGGAAGAATGACATATGTTCAATGACATAACCAGCAAACAGACCACTGTCTCCCATAGCAAATAGCAGCTTCTTCAGAAATTCTGGAGAACTGAGAAGCAATAGTTCAAGTAAGAGACCTGGGTTCCAACCCCATAGCTGGGGAACTTCTAGAAAACCAATATTTTCCACTCCCCCTCCTGTATAATGGAAATAATAATAGAATTAATACTTCGGATAGATGTAAAACTTCAATTAGTAAATGCTTCATGTATACCACATCTTCAAAACAATTATGTGCTACTTATACACTTTTTACACAGCACAAACACAAATTATCTAAGTTAGGACAGAGTTCATAGTGCAGAAGAATTTTTTAAAAACCAGTAGCAAAAGTCATCAATACAATTATGTTGAGACTACAAGCTTTCTAGATGCTAACAACATGTTATATCACTCTCAAATAATGGAGCATACATTAATTCCTTAGTAAAGATAACAAGCTTTCAGGGTGGAGGCATTCTAACTGGGCATTTTAGCACCTGCATCACATAGCAGCAGCAGTAAAGTCAGCTTGACATAAAAGCATAGCAGAGCACTGAAATAATGCGTCTCAGATGTGTTAAGTCTGTGTGTGGCCTAACCCAGTGATTTTCCACGTGCACTCTACAACACCATGATTATCTGGAAATTTGTTAAAAATGTAAATCCAGGGCTCCTCTCCAAGAACTACATTCTGAGACGTTGAAGGTGAACCCTGGAATGCATGTTTGAATAAGCTCTCCATCTCAGTGAGACACTGACTTGAGTGAGAACTGCTCTTCTAATTGGACTAATGGGCAGGAAGAACAAGACAATTCCAAAGAAGAGGTAGCAGGTAGCAATGGGAGATTGACTTCAGTGCCAACAACCATGTCCACCTCCTACAGACAAAAAAAAAAATGCTGTAAAGGAGGCTTCTTCTACAGAACTTATGATCATTCAATTTGCCTACCAAGATCTATGATACCAAATGCTCATTTCTAAGTTTATTGGTCATATGAACCTGCTAAAAAAATTAGGATAGGGCTCTTTGAAAGAATAGAATGCTTAGATGCCAACAATGATTTTACTATGATTTATAGTGTTTTAATAGTCTAAAACTAAGGGGTCCAACGAGGAGGTCTAGTGGCTAAAGTCCTCACCTTGTGTGCTGGGATAACATACGGGCACCGGTTCTAGTCCCGGCAGCCCTCCAGCTCCCTGCTTGTGGCCTGGGAAAGAAGTCGAGGACTGCCCAGAGCCTTGGGACCCTGACCTGAGTGCGAGACCTGGAAAAGGTTCTGGGCTCCTGGCTTAGGAATGGTGCAATTCTGGCCATTGTGGTCACTTGGGGAGTAAATCAACAACAGACAATCCTCCTTTCTGTATAACTTACCTTCCAATAAAAATAAACCTTTAAAAAAGTAGTCTAAAATTAAGATCATATATAAAAAATTTATTCTTTCTCTTTTATACAAAGGAGGTAACCAACCAACTTCCAAGCAGGGGGGACCCCAGAGTGGAGCAGGTGGACAGGAGGAGGCTTGTATCCCAACCCTGGAGACTCCCAGATCCTCACCAAGGACTATCAGTACGGGCACCAAGGACTACATCTCAACTGCCAAGGAGACCACGGAGAATTGGAGTGCCCTTATAGGCCAAGAACTCTGAGGTTATCCATTCCCTATCAGATCTCCCACATGGGATGGAAGAAGCCCAGATCCTCCCTCACAGGATCCAAGGTAATCGGAACAACAACCAGGAGCCCTGAGTGGTCTGCAGAAACAGAAGAACAGTAAACTTCCTTCAAGACTTGGGAGGGGAGCTTTCTCTGGTCCTCACTTGGTTCCAACTTTGGAGCCCCACCCTCTTTTGCAATGACCATCAGGGTCACTCCGGAGCTCCCCCCACCTCCAAAAAAATTAGATTAGATGGACAGAGACCAATAAAGAAAGCTTAGAACCAGACAGGAAATGGTCAGCTTGGAATCAGATATACCTTACTAGGTAGGACATAAAGATTAGTTACTCCTCACTAATGTATTGAAGATTTCTCTGCACATCCCTCCTAAAACTGTTTTGCACCTCAACTGTTGACATATGCCTTGTTAGAGTTATAAGCCAGTTTGGACTGTCCTAAAATCTGCCAAGATCAGTAAAAATTATGCTTCAGCACTATAAACAGCTAAATATAAAAATGAAAATAGACACAAGACAGCTTAATAGTACCCTATAGCCATTTTAAGGTGTATAGCAGCCAGTTGTATATAAACTAAAATTGAAATGTCAATGAAGTAGTCACAGGATGTGGTTAAGAACTTGCATTTGCTAACATATTTGTCACTCAATACCATGTCAATTAACTCCATGATGTTGTAAATTGCTGTTGAATGTGTGTTGTGGCTTTTCATTGCAGGGGATGATATTCTGCCAGCTCTGCTTTCAGATCAGGGATGGTCTCCCAATGAAACTGTTGAATTTATCTTGACAATAAGATGCTGGACTCTATGCATGGTACATGCTTGCAATGAAGGAATCATGACTGGATTTGAACTGTAATACTGCAACAAGGTGGAGGAATCCACCATGGGTGGAAGGCATGGGGAGGGGTTGTGGGAATCCCAGAGCCAATGAAATTGTGAAATAAAATGAAAAGAAATTTTAAAAAAAGAGTAAAAAAGTAAAAAAAAAAAAAAAAGAAAGAAAAAGAAAAAAAGAAAAAACAAGAAAATGGATCTGGGAAAAAAAATCATACTTCAGCCAAAAAAAAAAAAAAGCATGCCCCTTCCAACCAATTCTGAAACCTTCTTACTAAGTTTCTGTATTTCCTAATTCACATCATTCTTGTCCCTGAAACTACTACATGAACTAACTTAACATTTTTTCATATTCTTATCTGTAGCTTGACAGAAATCTTGTTTCCCTGTTTCAAAATTTTACTGCCTGTTTTCCCACATTGCTTAAGTGCACAGTGTAAGTTCCATGGTTAATTGTATCCTAATTCTGAATATTCAATGTCCTTTTCCTAATCCTTTTAGTTAATAAACCTAAATGATTCTATTAAACATGAAGCACTCAGTTTCCTTTTAATTATCTTAAGAACTCTGGGGGAGAGCTGGGAGCACTTTATTCCAGCTGACCTTACACGAAAGGCAGAAAGTCATCTTCCAGCTGTTTGATGCTTTGTAGAAACAACTATAAAAGGAAACAGATCAAGAATTTCACAGTGGTTTGGCAAAAAAATGTGGGTGTTGATTTCTATAAAGTTTATTAAAGAAACAAAAATAAAACCCATTTCTGCAGTATTTGGCTACAAATAAAGGTTTGAAGAAAAAGCATGTTATGGTTATGGTTATGATAAGAAACAGATTTAAGTCAGGGAAACACCAGGCTAATTAAATCAGGGAGATTTTTACCACCTAGTGAAATCTGTTGAAAACAGGACCAGTTTTTAGGTGTTTATCACACCAGACAAAACAAGGCAAATTAAAATAAATCCACTGCTTCCTCAAGCCAACTGTTTCTTCTTATCCTGGAAAGATCCAATTGAAATTCACTAATTCATGTCTTTTTTGAATGTTTATTAATTTTCATCTACTTGAAAGAGCAACAGGTGCTGGGAAGTGGGGGGTGAATCTTCCATCTACAGGTTTATTTCCCTAACACCTACTACAGTCAGGGCTGATAAAGCCAAACCAGCAGTCTTGAACTGCTGGTTTGGTATCCAACATGGGTTACACAGACCTAAACCTTTGAGTCATCATCCACTGCCTTTCCAGGCACATTAACAGGAAGCCACTTCAACAGTGAAATAAGTACATACGAAATATGGGTATCCAAGTGATTATTCACAAAACCAAAGCCCAGAAGTTCATGTGCTCTGAAGAGGTAGATAACTTTAGAAATCCTGGGAGACATAGTTAAATCCCTCCAAACAAATGAAAGCCTGGTCCCAGACAGCTTCACTGCTGAATTCTACAAAGCGTTCCAAGTAGAACTGACTCCAATTCTACATAAACTATTCAAAAAACAGAAAGGGAGGCAATCATTCCAAACTCTATGAGGCAAACATCGCCTTAATACTAAAACCAAACAGAGACATAACAGAGAAAGAGAACTATAAACCAACATCCCTGATAAACATAGTTGCTAAAATTTTCAACAAAACACTAGCCAACAGAAAAAAAAACAGTATATCAGACAGATCATTCACACAGAGCAGGTGGGATTTATCTCTGCCATGCAGAGATGGCAAATTTATAAATGTGATTCACCACATCATGAAATTGAACAAAAATCATACGATATTCTTGATGGATGCAGAGAAAGCATTTGATAAAATCCAACACCAGAGTTTTTTATGCAAAAACAGTAAGCAAGACAACCATAGAAAGAACATTCTACAACATATAGGAATTTATATTTTTTTTAAAAAGGCAATGTGAGCATCATACTTAATGGAGAGAGTTTGGAAGCTTTGCCACTAAGATCTGAAACTATTCAGTAGTACCTGCCATCACCACTGCTATATAACATAGTACTGAAGTCATCGCTAGAGCTATTAGGCAAGGAAAAGAAATTAAATGAATTCAAGTTGAAAAAGAGGAAGTCAAACTATCTCTATTTGCAGATTACATGATTCTGTGCACAGGAGAACCAAAAATCTCAATAAAGCGACTGCTAGAACTTACAAGAGTTTGGTAAGTTAACAAGGTACAAAATAAACTAACAGAAATTAATGGCCCCAGTGTATGTGTATGCAAACAACTCCAAAGCTGAGAAAGAACTAGTCAATGTGGCCCCTTTCAAAATACCGGATAAGATACTTAAATACCCTGAAATAAACCTAACTAAAGATCTGGAAGACTTCTATGGAGAAAACTGCAAAACACTGAATGAAGGAATAGAAGAAGACCATAAAAAATGCAGAAATACTCCATGTTCCTGCATGGATACAGTCAACATCATCAAAATGTCCATGTTATCAAAAGTAACATACAGATTCAATTTGATTCCAATCAAAATCCCAAGAACATTCTTCACAGAGCTAGAACAAAAGATACAAAAGTTCATCTGGAAATGCAAGAGACCACAAATAGCCAAAACTATATTGAAGAATATGCACTTAGCTGGAGGAATTACAATTTCAGGCTTCAGGACATATTATAGGGTGGTTGTAATCAAAATAGCCTGGTACTGCTACACAAACAGAGAGGAAGATCAACGATGCAGAACAGAAACAGAAGGGACCTCACACATGTACAGCCACCTAACCTTTGACAAGAGAACGGAAAACAACACAGGCAAAAAAAGCATGGAATCTTCAACAAATGCTGTTGGGACAACTGGATAGCAGCCTGCCAAAATAAAAAATAAAGCCCTCATCTTTCACCATATGCAAAGAGCAAATCTAAATGGATAAAGCATTTAAACCTATACCCAAAAACCATCAAACTATTAGGAGAAAATGTAGGAAATATTCTACAAGATAAATGTGCAGGTAAACACTTCCTAGAAAAACCGTAAGAACAGGCAGTCAAGATTAAACTAAACAAATGAGACTTAATCAAACTAAGAAGCTTCTGCACAGCAAAGGAAACAATCAACAAAGTTAAAAAAAAAACAAAGAGGCAGAAAATCTTTGCACACCATGAAACATAATAGGGGGCTAATATCCACCATATACAAAGAACTACAGAAACACAAGTACAAAACAAACAAACCAGTTAAGAAATGTGCAAAGGAAATGGGCACTTTTCAAAGGAACAAATCCAAGTGGCTAACAGACATATGAAAAAATGTTCAAGCTCCCTAGCAATAAGGGAAATTCAAATAAAAACCACACTGAGGTTCCACTTAACTCCAGTGAGAACAGTCTACTTAAAAACAAAACAAAACAAAATAAAACAAACCCTACCAATACCACCTGCTGGCGACAATGTGGGGAAAAACTTATCACCCTATCCCACTGCTGGTGGGACTGCAGACTGGTGCAGCCACTTTGAATATCAGTATGGAGAATACTCAGGCAAATTAATATTCACCTACCATATGACCCAGCAATCCCACTCCTGGGAATATATGCAAATGATCTAACACATACGCATGAGAAAGTAACCTGCAACCCTGTACTCATTGCAGCACAATCAACAATCACAAAAACATGAAAACAACCTAGATGCCCATTGAAGGAGCACTGGATAAAAAAAAAAATGTGATGCATCTACTCTATGGAATACTACTCAGCTATTTAAAAAAATGAAATTTTACCATTTGCAACCAAACAGGCCCAACTGGAGACCATTATGCTAAGTGAAACGAGCCAAGCCCAAAAGAACAAATATCATATGCTCACTCTAATAAGACAACCTCCATCAAAAATACAAAAATAAAGGTAAATAAACACACATATGTAACAAATGAAGGATAAAATGGAAACCAGACTACCAGGAATCAAAGAACTTGACAGAATTCATCTCTGATATGGAATAAAAGTAGACTCTCGATGAATCTTTCAAACACCTCAACAGCAAAATATTAGACTCTGTACCATTGCCTAAACCAAGAGTATCATGACCTACATAAAGAGCAGAAAGTTGGAGTCATTTCTTTTTCATCTCTAATTGTTTTTCCTGCATGCTTCTCTTTGTTAATATGGCTTAAAGTTTGTTTTACCCATCCGCTTAAAAAAATGACTCCTTTTGCTGCAATTTGTTGTCTTTTAGTTTCAATTCCATTTATTCTGGGCTGTAAATCTGATCATTTCTCACTTCCTGTTCATTTTTTTTCTTTTTTACCAAGTCCTTGAAATTCATTATTAGATCATTTATAGGAGGCATTTTGATGCTTTGAAAGCACCTGATGTTATAAAAGTGCTTTTTAATATTGTTTTACTACATCTCAGGAGGGGTGATATTTTTCTTTGTACTTTCATTTCTCTAAAAAGTTATTACTTTTTCTTTTTTTATTAATTTCTTCAGTGACATCTAGGTCATACAGTAGCATCATTTTCTTCAAGAAGGTTTTTGATTTTAATTTCCGCAGCTACACATAGGTCATTCAGTAGCTTGTTATTTCACCTCATGGCATTGTATATTTTGTTTTATCCTGTTGTCAACTTTTTTAATAGCTTTTTATTTAAAGGGATGTATGGTAAACTGTGTAATAGAGACTATCATATCAAGATGTGAGGACACAATGCAGCACACATCTGTACTTCTGAATCAAAGATGAACTCCCAATGAAGCTGTTAAATATATCTTGACAATAGGCTTCTGGACTCTGCCATTGTCCATACATACAATGTCAAGATACACTTAAATAGCAGAAAAATGGACTTATCTCTGTTCATGAAGTATTGAAATAATAGAGGGTAAGTCATTGGGATGAAGGATAGGGAGGGGAATCCCAGGGCCTATGGAACAGTATCACAAAAGAAAAAAAAAAAAAAAAAAAAGAATTCCTGGCATCAGCACAATGGCTAAAAAGACTAATCCTCCACCTGCTGCAAGTACAGGCATCCCATATGGGCACCAGTTTGTGTACCAGCAGTTCCATTTCCCATACAGCTCCCTCCCTGTGCCCTAGGAAAGCAATAGAAATGGCTGAAAGCCTTGGGATCCTGCACTAACGTTGGAGACCTGGAAGAATCTCCTGGCTTCTGGGATCAAATAGGCTCAGCTCCAGCCACTGTGTCCACTAGGGGAGTGAACCAGTAGACTGAAGATCTTTTCCTTGTGTCTCTCCTTCTCTCCATAAATCTGTCTTTCCAATAAAAATAAATAAATCTTTTAAAAAATTCCTGTAACTATTCTGGCTATCAACTAGGCAGAGGAGCAAAAAAAAAATTCTTAAATATCTTATTTATATGAGGTGAACTAATTTCACATATTTATAATAAAGGTTTAGGAGAATTCTAAGACTTCTCATTCTACTCTCCCCTATGCCTGCATTCCCACTTCCTTATTGCTATTTAGTTTTTACAATGATACAGTTTCATTTCACTTACCAATCCCAGCCTTAACACTCCCTTAAATAAAGATTTCCACACCACACTGCACTTGAGTGCTGATTCAAGTCCCAACTGCTTTGTTCCAACCCAGGTCCCGATTAGGAAAAAGCAGATGATGGTCCAAGTACTTGAGCCCCAGCACCCATACATGTGTCCATCATAACCTTCCTTGCTCCTGGCTTCAGCCTGGCTGCTGGTCATTTAGGGTCACTCAGAACCAGCAGGTAAAAAAATCAATAAATCTCATTTATTTTTTTTCTCTCCCTTTACCTCCCTGCCTCCATCCATTTAAAATAAATCAATCTAAAAAAATTATACTACTATGGAGGGATTATTATCCTGATTTAGGCAAGCTGTTATCAGTAAGTAACTGGTTAATCAGCGAATTTAGGCAAGTGCCCAAGTATATCAAATTTCCTTTACTAACAAAACTAGCCCTCATATACTTGAGCAGTAACCCACAGTATACTTCTTGAATTCTTGCCTCATTTGATCCTTACAATAAAGTGATGAAATTAACAGAGCACTAATTACCTTCCTTTCACAAATGAGGAAATAAAGTTAAAAGAATTTGTTCAATTACAGTTGGGTCACACAACTAGAAAATGAAAAGCACGAAGTTGGCATTACCAGGTTCTCGGCCTGCAGTTCTGTAGGAGTCACACATCACCATGAAGCTATCTGGATGTGCCTTTAGACTCTAAAATTCCATTACCCTTTGACTAAGAAATGGCTTTGAAATTGCAAATTCATCAGCTTCTCTCTCCTGCTAAATAAATATGAATGTTCCTACATCTCCACTGAAGTAAGTATGTTTTTCTCATTCAAAATGAGGGGGAAAATTGAAGTTCTTAAAAGCATGTGAATCAATCATAATTTTAGCATCTCTCACAGATTTAAAAGCTTTTACTTGTTTTTCCAAAAATGTGCAGCAATTCCTCAAAAGAGCATAAGGGCTTTTTTAATAAAGCTGAAATCCAAATCCAATCTCATCCCAATACATTATCATAAGGTAATATGAGTGTGAGTCCACAATGCTGTTTTGTTCCTCACTCTATATTGTGATAGGTGATAAATCATAGATTCTTACAAAAATTTAAAATAAGGAGCAAATTCACAGTTTCCCCCAACAAACCATGCTGTGAAACTATAGGAGATTATCTCCTCAATGTTTGCATTTCAAACGACGATCCAAGTGTAAGGTGAGAGAAAGGCACCTTGGCAAAACTTTGACAGTGTCAATCTACAATTACTGATTTTACAGTTAGCAAATTCAATATATTTATAGAGGTAATCAAAAGAATTAAGAATTACAGAAATTTACAGAGAAACTACCTCACCTTAAAAATACTAGCTTTCTCATAACTTTAATTTTTGAAGAAATATTTTTATTCCTAAAAATATTCTAGTAATAGATGTACACCCATGTGTACTGATGCACTTTTGTCCTCAAATCCTATTTAAAAATTTAAAAAGCAATACAGCAACACAACTAAATGTGTATTAGTGCTAGAAAGCTGAGAAATGTATAAAAGGAAACCAAAACATGGCGGATATCCTGAATGATCTAAGGCAACTCATGTTGATAGACAAGCACAACTTTGTTGAGAAATTCATAAAGCTGTTACCATAAAGGGAGGAAAGGGCCCGGCATGGTGGCCTACTGCTATCGTCCTCGCCTTGAACGCACCAGGATCCTATATGGGTGCCGGTTCTACTCCCAACAGCCCTGCTTCCCATCCAGCTCCCTGCTTATGGCCTGGGAAAGCAGAAGAGGGCGGCCCAGAGCCTTGGGACCCTGCATCCGTGTGGGAGACCTGGAAGAGCTCCTGGCTCCTGGCTTTGGATCAGCACAGCACCAGTCGTTGCGGTCACTTAGAGAGTGAATCGTCGGATGGAAGATCTTCCTCTCTGTCTCTGCGCGCGCGCGCGCTCTCTCTCTCTCTCTCTCTCTTTCTCTCTCTCTCATATATAGATGACTTTGCAATAAAAATAAATAAGAAATCTTTTAAAAATAAAAGGATGAAAGTGGATATTGCCAGAACAAGCCTTAAACAAAACCCAACACCAGGTGTCATGGTGGTGAGAAAAGCAGCAAGGAGGCAGTCTTGTGATTAAGACATGTGAAAGACTGATTCTCTTACCAAAGGAACATGGCTATAATCTTTGTTAGATAAATTGAAGCACTCAAAACAACTCCATACATAATGCTGGAAATGCTAGTAAGTAACCTCAGCATATTGCCTGGAACAGAAGACACATGATGGTGCCTGAAGTCGTAAAAGCCCATTGTGAAGCAAAAAAAGAATATCCCACACTTTTACAAGCAACCTGCCAGTACAAATGGAAACCCACCCAGGCATGTACACTCTACATTCCATTACATAAATGTTGGATTTTATCCCAGTATTTACTCAAGTCCAAGGAATCGGGTCTTCTATCCTTGGATGTAGGTGTTATGCTTTAGCTAATTAACTCTGATTGATCTAGTCCAACAACTATAAATCCAGACAAGAAAACAAAGCAATAGGGTTCTTGAGAATGTAAATGATCATAGTCACTTTTAAAAAGCTCAGTGGGTAAGCTGAGCTCATAACTGAAAACAAGAAAATCAAATCAGTGTAGTCTATCAAAGTATAACACAGATGTATAACAAGGAACAGACAAAAAGTGGAAGCATGCAGAGTAGATTCAGTGGCTCTGATATACAAGTACTGGGATTTTGGAAAAACAGCTAAAGGAGTCCAGAAAATCAGTAAAGAAATACAGGAGAAAATGTTTATTGAGCTCAAGGAAGATGATTTCTTGGGTTGTAGAGTTTGCCAAATGTCAAGCAGTAACAATTTAAGGACCTAAACAGACAATTACTGGCATAATCCCTAAACAACAATAAAAGCTTCTTGAAAAGCAAAACAAATTAGTTACCAAGAAATGGAATTGCACTGATATTTCTTGTCCATAGCATGGGGTACCAAAAGACAATTTTATTAAATGTCTCTAAATGTCCCGAATATTTTGTGTGTATCCAACTGTAAATTGATATCTTTTAATATTAATTTTTATTGGAAAGGCAGATTTGTAGACAGCAGGAGAAACAGAGAGAAAGATCTCCCATCTGCTGGTTCACTCCCCAAGTGGCTACAATGGCAAGAGCCGAGCGGATCCAGAGCCAGGAGCTTCTTCAGTGACTCCCACTCAGGCACAGGGTCCCAAGGTTCTGGGCCATGCTTTGCTGCATTCCCAGGCCACAAGGAGGGAGCTGGATGGGAAGCGGAATAGCCAGGACACTAACTGGCACCCATATGCGATCCTGGCTCATGCAAGGTGAAGATTTATTCACTAGGCTATTGTGCCAGGTCCAAATTGATAGAGTTTATACACGTAACTTTTTACCATGAGCTTCACACCTGGAAGTTTATCATACAAGTAAATCTGAAGAAGTATGAAAAAAGATACATGTAAATACACTGATTGGGCTAACTACATAGTAGGCCCCAACACAATTCACCAACTTGTAGTTCATGCTTAACTCTGATTCCTCTCCCCATCTTCTTTCCTCAGAGGTCCACTAAAGTAATTGAAACTCTCACACCACTTCCTCTCCTATCCACGTAAGACTCAGAGGTTCTCATACATACAAAAGTATTCATTATTCAAAGGTAACCAGCACTAGTAAAGCATGCCAAACTGGAAAATTCTAATTTTTTTTTCATATTGAAGATGTCATCTTTTCCTCTCTAAATTTGATTTTCTTAAATAATCTCACAAATTAGGTCAGCTACCGGTTGCCAGAAAAGTGTAAGATATTGCTAGAAGTAGTCAGTTCAAAAGAAGAAAAAGCACAAGATGAGGGGGAAAAAAAGACAAAGAAGATTCTTTCAAAATTAAGTCTACAAACCACAGGTTGCCTGGAAAGTGTGGGAGGGTCTCCTCTAGGAGCTCAGCGTGGTTCTGTTTTAAGCTAATTCAAAACCCTTCCAAATGAGCTTATTAGACTCTAATTTGGTAGCTCAGAACCTAATAAGAATTCAGATCAAACTGTTCTTCTTTTTCAAAGAGACAGCATTGTCAAAGAGCCAAAATTGGAGTGGGTGTTTGGGGGATTGAGTTATACAGCTTTCACATTATGATTCACCTCTCTACCAGGAAACTCTTCCCCCATCCCAATAGCAACTGTCATACATTTTTATTCAAATTTCTCCCTACTAAGGGCAAACTGAAGCTGAAGCTATGCTCCTACAGAAGTGACCTCAACAAAAATAGGAGTCAATAACAGCCAGTTAACAGAGGATGTCAGCAAGTGCGAAATGATGAAGACAAAGGGAAAAGGGCACAACTGGGAGATGCAGAGGAAAAGGAAACACTCACAGGCCAAGAGAAAAACATCACGGTAATTATCAGGATCAGCCAGTCTCAAAACTTGCTCCCTGATGATTGATATGTTTTCCTCTCTGGGCTCCATTTTCGCAAAACAACAATGGCTTTCTATCCCCCATCCACTGCTATTTGCAAGAAACATGAAGGAAATAAACCTCATTTATTTCTACTTTAAACTTTCTAACTAGCATGAAGAATTTTTTTATAAATATAATGGTACCTCAAAGTTTCATTTAGGATGAAGACAATTATTTCTTGCCTGGATTGTTCCTTGCCCATATTACCCAATGTTGGTTATAATTCTTCACTCCATAGACTTCTAGAATTGGGTTAACAGGAGTTACTAGTTTAGAGCCAACTCATAGATCATAATTAATAGGTTTTGATCTATATATATATTTGATATTTTATCTCATACTATTCACACAAACTCACTGTGGACACAGACACATAATTCCTTACTGAGATTAGAGAAATGCTAAAACTTAGGAAATAGCATTTAGTAATTTTTAGAATTCTCGAGACATTCATGATATTGGTGAATTACTATCATACTTAGCCAATGAACAAAGAGAAGGAAATCACTATTTCTTGAGTGCCTAATTTATTCTATATTTAGTGTTGTAGATTACCTTATTCATTATATGTCAGCATTATCCTTGTGAGAAAGGTACTGTGAGATGGGAAAACTAAGGCATCTTAGAAAGATCCAGTAACTTTGCTAATACTTGGCAGCAGCCAAAAGAGAAAAAGAAAATGAAGGACATAGTCATGTACAATCTCCAGGCTATATACAATATATACCCTGTAAAGGAGAGAAAAAAAAGTGCCCAAACAGAAGATTAAAAAAAAAAAACTATGTATATGAGCCCAGTGACACCGTGGCATCTGTAGAGATGACCTAACTATGGGAAGAAACGTTTTCTTTTTTTTTTTCAGGCATCCAAGATGTACAAATTCAAGTAAACAATGATATTTTCAATTTTAAATAACAATTCCAGCTCTTCCTAAGAGACACTGGATATCAATGACAAACAGTACTTCATAGTTACCCTGTAGCACAGATTTGAACTGAAAATCAGGAGGCTGGTACGTAAGAGTCAGTAATGAGTGAAACCAGATTACTATGCAATATTTCCCCTGGGTTAGTCACCTTTTCATATATATAACAAATCATCTGTTGCAACCAAGTTTATAAAGAGAGAAGTTTTATAATCCCAGTTAACATTTGGCAGCCCCATTAATTAAACCTCTAGTGATGGCCCAAGTCAGTGCTGGGCATTACAAGTGTGTATCTAACACAGCCACTTATACAGCCTCCAAGATTTAATCAAGAAAGCTCAATCCTAATGATCGAATTCAAAGCAAATATCTCCAAAAAGCTCTACATCCTAATGCATATTCTAAAGTAACTGGATTAAGTTTCCACCTGCAGCATCAATAACATAAACACACTGGGGACAAAACACCTGAGTTTCAGGGACAAATACTTAAAGCATAGCATCCCCTACCCAACTTGAGGGTGTCGTAAATTTTCTTTATTACACTGTTTATTGTCTATTCTGGAGACACCAGTGGTATATTGATTATTCATGAATGTCAAGGGTATTTTAGATAAAGAAGGAGTAACATTGAAATGAAGGGCTTGCTACCCAGAGTGCATCTATAAAGAGAAATGTGGTTAGGTACTAAGAATGAGAAACCCAAGCATAATTTCTAGATATTAGCATTTAAAGGACTCAGCCAACAAAATGGAGGGTTCACCACAAGTGTCCCAATCACGTTTTTTTGCGTTGGTTATATGGTAAATTAATATGACATTTCAATTCTGAGAGTTACTGCAATAAAATAGAATCGACTCAAGTTGTTACGCTACATCAGTTGTGCCCTGATCATTTCATGTTTGATATCATCTCATCATATTTATATCATCCTTAGATTCTTGACCCCTATCACGACTACTGCTATTCTAGGAAACCTTAGTAGCTATCTTCATCCAGTTTTTGGTGCCACAGCAGCATACCTGGCAGTATGTAATTTACATAACAAAGAGTTATTTTTGACTCACAGTTCTGGAGAGTAGTGTAAGATCTGTAAGTCCAAGAGCATGATACCAGCATCTACTCAACTTCTGGTCAGAGCGTTGTGCTGCTTCAACCTATGGCAGAAAGCACAGGAACAAGTAAGTGCATATGAAAGAGAAGAGCAATGCTTCCTGTGATAGCTAAGCCCTACTTACATGAAAGCAAAAAAGGCATTCATGAGGACTGTGCCCATGATCCAGTACCTCTTACCTGATTCCACTTTCCAACATCATCACACTAAAGAATTAGAGATCAACATGATCTTGGGTGCAAACACAATTTTCAACCACAGAACCAGTTTCTGCTACCACTAAATGAAGTTTTCTTTTATTTTTTTAAAGATTTATTTTTATTGGAAAGTCAGATATACAGAGAGGAGGAGAGACAGAGGAAGATCTTCCATCCACTGATTCACTCCCCAAGTGGCCACAACAGCCAGACCTGAGCCACTCCGAAGCCAGGAGTTTCTTCTGTGTCTCCCACACAGGTGCAGGGTCCCAAGGCTTTGGGCCGTCCTCTATTGCTGTCCCAGGCCACAGCAGGGAGCTGGACAGCAAGAGGGGCCTCCGGGACATAAACCGGTGCCCATATAGGATCCCACTGCATGCAAGGTGAGGACTTTAGCCACTAGGTTACCACACTGGGCCTACAATGAATTTTTCTTCTTTAGCTGCCAAAACTGGTAAGCACTTTGATATCTATTGTGGTAAATTAAGCATTGTTTTGTGCAACCTAAATATTTGGAGTGGACTTGGCATCCCAGATGTCATACATTAAGTATAGTGATGTGAAGAAGCAAACATATCTTTGCTTTATTATTGATTCTAAGATCAACTGTTGTACTTCAGAATGAATAGCAATGAAAGTTTCTATATGAGCATTACTTTCAACAGTAATTCAAGACAAATTTCTGATTCTTCAAGAGCTGTCCTCATGGATGTTGCTACAACTACTTTCTTGAAGCAACAGAAGACATGTCAAAAATACAAACAGCACATGATGTTTTTAATCTCCCAAATTCGTCATAAACTGAATGAAAACAGGTGGTATAGCAAGAGGGACAGTAAGGGAGCACTATCTTTCCACTCTGTCCTTTTGCTTTACTTAATTTCACTTCTTTTATTCTCTTTTCTTTCTGTTCATCCTCCATAAAAGGCATTTTTACATTACCACTACAAGCTCTATTACTTTAGAGCAAAAAGAGACCTTGTAAATTACTTCGGCTAAAGCCCTCCTAAATCCTTGCCTAACTTTCTTGAGTGACAATGCCCAAATGGTAATCTCACTCATGGCTAAGGGTCATCAAAATATAGCAACACAGAAAACATCAAGTGGCATTAAGTCAAAATTAAACATAATTAAGAAGATAACACACCAACATATTTCAGATACACCATTCATGATTTACTTTTTAAATATTACATATTTTGTTCAGAAAAGCACAATAGTAAAGACAAAATTCATTGCTATTACCAAAATTAAACTCAAAACACTTACTTACAAAAAGAAACTAAATACTGCCTTCTCGTCCCTCTTCCTTAAATGTGATAATGAAAAATGAAATGAATGCAACTTCTTCCCATTGATTTTTAATTTTCTGAATTCTAGCTGGTTCCAATTCAATGTAACTTTATCACAAAATCATATTTAAACTAGAAAAAGGAAATGGTTTACCCTACTCCAGGCTCTTATGATTAGCTGTCTTCACAAATAAGTGGGGAATTTTTTTTTTTTTTGGTCAGACAACATAGCTATAATTCACAAAACAATACATCAAAATTGGCATTATGGTACATTAAATACAGAATCAGCTTGGTACTCCTCTTTTCATTGTCAAGTAAGAGATTGCAAAGATAAATGAACCCTCAGGACTTCAAGATCTGGAATGTGAAGCCAGCTGGCACATGGGAGAAATGAATTCAATCAGGCTACCTTATGTGTCCTGCTGCTGCCTGGAGCCTGGCAGTCAGCAAGCTCATAGAAGAACCCGATTTGTCCTTGCCTCTCCCAATCAACAGCATTAATATACTAGATTTGTGAAATGAAAAGGAAATTAGACAACTGATCTAAACAATTATGGTTTAAGAGATAATAAAGCTGATACTATACAATGGCTAGTTTCTAAATACAAAGGTGCATCTTTAAAATCTGCTCTATGTTTTGAACACTCTGGGTTTTATTTGATAAAGGCTCTGTTTGGATAAAACCAAAAAATCAGTTTTAGATGTTTCAATGAACCATTGCATTGTTGTATTAAACATTTTACTTCATTTCACATCTTTATTTTTACAGCATCTCCAATACTCATTTATGTAAGAATCATGTAATATCTACTCTGTAGTGAGTACTATATCAAGTACAGGAGGTACAAAGTTGAAGACACTTTTTCTTCAAGACCTGATGTTTCAGACAAAAAGGTGCTGAAAACATCACCATGAGCATTAGTGTACCTTTTTACAAAGTATGTGGTGATAATGGAAAAATATGTCACGTGATTTCAAGAGTAATATGAAGTAAAAGCACTGTTTGATCTAAGATGGTTACCAGCATGATCTTTTAGCCCGAGGGGGGGGGGAGTTTTAATGTTTAAAAAAAAACAGATTATGATTAAAAGCTATAAAATCAGGGAAAATACAACTGATTTGAATTTAACTATGATCGTTGTGAAAACCTAGCCATTTGCTTTTCTCTGCTATGATTTCTCCCTCAGATCTGGTTCATTTTAACAACTTCAACCACCCTCAAGGGACTCTGGGTTAAACTGTCTCAGTCTGTTTTCTATTGCTGTAACTCAAGGCCTGAGACTGGGTGATGTATGAAGGAAACAGGTTTATCTTGGCTCCAATTTATCAAACCAAGAAGTCCAACACTGGTGCATCATGGGCACACTTTTGATGAGGCACTCCTATGGCATAACATTCTGGAACATCAAAGAGCAAGTGAACATTTGTGGCAAAGTCAAACCAAAGAGGCAATCTTGCTTGATAATCACCTGCTTTCACATTAACTCACCTAGTCCCAAAACTCACTCGTTGCCAAGGGAATTAAGCCCACCCCATGAGAAAGGCAATAATCTCTCCTATACTCCCTTAAAAGCCCCACCTTCTGCCACCACCACAGTGGCAATCAAATTTCAACATGGATTTCAGAGGGAAAGAAATCATATTTCACTGTCTTATTCTCTGCACTTACTCTGTGTTATGCTGAAGTTTAGAAATGAATCAAAGGAACAAATTTTATTATGCTAAATACATGCCACTTTTCCTAAGTCATCACTTTTATCATTCCAACTGTTCTCCAGACTACTTCTCACAAGTCACTATCCAACTTCCAGAAGAATAAACCAAAACTCTTTAATAAGACTTTAAGATCCCTCTTTAAGGATCATATTTTTTCTCTTGAACATTATTCTCTGTACATTTTTTCTCTTGAAGTTCCCTGCATATGGACTAAGACTCCAGAGAAATTATTTCCTTAATCAGCCACCCTTGCTATACCTTTATCACATCCAGGGTCTCGTTGGAAGTTTACACTCTCCTTTACTGTTGAGAATAAGGATAAGGTCATCTTTCAAATTCCAACGTAGCCTATTAGGCTAAATCATATGAAATTTCCAATATTTGACCAATTTCTTTATTTGCTTATTTGAAATGAAGACAGAGAAAGAGACAGATTATTCATCTGCTGGTTTATTCTTTAGATGGCCACAATGACTAGGATTGAACCCAGCCAGAGACAGGAATTTCATCCAGGTCTCCCACTTGAGTGCATGGCCACAAGCTCTTGGGTCTTCCTCCACTGCTTTCCTAGGTACATACCAGCCTGGAGCTAGATCAGAAGAGCACCACCCAGGACTTGAATTAGGGCCCACATGGGATGCCAGCATTGCAGGTAGTGGTTGAATTTACTACTCTACAACACTGATGCCCAATATTTGACCAAACTCACACACACAAAAAAGGAAAATAACAATTTCAGATAGTTCAAAATATAGTGTTTTATATTTATGCTCCAGAGTTTCTAGAATATACTGTACTGCATTCAATTGTCTGTTGCTAGCCTTAATTTTTTTAAAGATTCCTTTAACATTTATTTGAAAGGCCAATTTAGACAGAGAGAAAGATCTTCCATCCACTGGTTCACTCCCTAAATGATTGCAACATCCAGAGCTGAGCTGATCTGAACCAGCAGCCAGAAGCTTCTTCCAGGTTTCCCATGTGGGTGCAAGGGACCGAAGACTTGAGCTATTCTCTGCTGCTTTCCCAGGTGCATTAGTAGAGAGCTGGATTGGAAGTAGATTAGACAGGACTCAAACTAGTGCCCATACAGGATACCAGTGCCACAGGTGGAAGATTAGCCTGATGTGCCTTCACACTGGCCCCTGTGCTATCATTATTTGTGAAGTGAGCAGAAAATAGTTAGCTAGTATAGAGATGGCAGTTTTTCTCCAGCTTGATATCCTTTCAGGATTTACAACTTACAAGTACTTTCACACTAAAAGACTACCTCCTCGTTCACTTATAATTAGTCCGTTGGCTTATAATGCTTGTGTCATAAACCTGTAATAAAACAGATTTTGTACTAGTACCCCAGGGCTGCTAAAGTAATGTATCACAAAGTACCATAAAACAACACAAATATATTCCTTTACAGTTCTGTAGTTCTAAGCCTGAAATCAAAGTACCAGCATGACCAGGGTCCTTGTGAGGCTTACATTTCTAGCTCTGGTAGGGTCTATCAATACTTGCCTATCCTAGACTTTCAGCTGCAGCTCTTCAATGTCTTCCTCCATTGTCACGTAACACCCTCCACACATGTGTCTACCTAGGATCCACCCTGCTCTACTATGGTCTCATCTTGAGTAAATTCTACAGTGACCTCATTTCCAAGTAAGGCCACATTCTGTGGTACTGAGGGTTACAGCTTCAACATAGCTTTTTAATGGATGGACACAATTCTACCTATGGAAAAATTTTTCCTGAAAGTGGTAGTTGATCCAAAATGAAAAAAAAATGTATTTATATATATGAAACCATGAATAAATAAACTTAAAAGCATATAGTTGGGAAGAAATATAGTATGCACTTAGAAAACAGGCCAGCATATAGGAATTAGACATATGCTGAGTTTAAAATACGCTCTTATAACTCACAGCATGTGATGTCCAAGCTGCCTTTACATTCACACAGGCCCAGAAGCTCAGTTACTGCCTGGGATGACAGTCGCTGCAGTCCCTCTCTGAAGTCAACAGTTATTCCTCCTCCATGAGTATTATTACCGGCTCTCTGAAAATATGTCGAGAAAAAAATCACTTACTTTTAACCTTTTTTATTCACTTCTATCTTACTGAATCACCCTGGTGTTCCTGAGCACACTCCAACTGAACTTTCTACTGTTTATGTCCTCAGATCTGAGACTTTCTCTGTTTTTACACCTGTCAGTTATCCATCCTACTCTCCTTTATCACCTCACTCAATTTACAATGTGGCTTCCACACTTCTTCCACACTACATATTAATGTTGTTATTCAATGAGGATAAAATTTGTGTGATATTCATAATAAGATTATATTCCAATTAACTCCATCCAGACAGCTCGTACATTTATTATTGTAGGAAATCTATATGCATAAAAATATTAACTATAGCATTGAATTTCATAACCAATCACTTGAATAGTAAAAAGTGCCAACAACAGTGGAATATCACTAATTAACAGGGAAATGAAAACCAAACCCACCAGGAGATATCATCTCATCCAAGTTAGAACGATTATCATTAAAAAAACCAAAGGCAACAAACACTGATGAGGATTTGGAGAAAATGAGAGTTATATACTGTTGCTGGGAAAGACAAACCAGCACATCCACTCTGTAAAGCACCATTCTTCTTTAAAATAAACTGAAATGAAAGGAACTGCCATATGATCCAGCAAATTTACCATTGGGTATACAGACAAGAGAAGTAAGTTTCATCTGTTAAAGCAACACCTGCACTCCCATGTCTGTCTGAGCACTAGTCACAATATCCAAGAAATGGAAATCACTTAGATATCCATTAATAGATGAATGGATTAAAAAAGTTTGTTTTACATGTACAGAGTAGATTATTATTCAGCCACAAACAAAAATTCTGCTACCTGAACCAATATGAATGAAATTGGAAATTATGTTTAAGTACAATAAGTCAGGTACAAAAATAAAACTCCTATAAATTCTCACCTACATATGACAGCAAAGAGTTGATCTCACAAAAGTAGGCAATAGAAGAGTGGTTATCAGAGTGTGGCAATGGGTGTGATGTGGGGCATAGGGATGAGGAGAAGATAGTTAACAAGCACAGGGGTGCACTTATATAAGGGAAATAATTTCTAACACTTATACACAATAGGAAGGAAAAATGATAGCAATTAATTGGATGTTTCCAAATGGTTAATGAAGAACGTGAATGCTCACAACACAAATAAATGTTTGGGATGACTGATATACCAGTTAACTCGATGTGATCATCATACATTGTAGACAAACTAGCTCTCCCCAAATTGAATCACCATGAAGTCTCAGAGCTCTGAAAAAGAGATACTCAAGACTTTCGCGTGTGAAAAAAACAGATCTCAATGACGTAAGACTTCTTAGTGATCTCTGAAAATTAGAAGATAATGAAGTGAAACACTGATTTTAAATTGTGAAGAAAATATTTTGCAACCAACATTTTATATCCAGCTAAGCTATAAATGTAAAGATAATTTCTAAAAAATATATTCTATAAATTCCTCCACATTAAAGTCAAGAGTGTGAGATGATGACCTGAGTTAACACTGAGAATAACCAAAGATGACACAATTTGTTCAACGGGATCCAGTAGTGATATCTTCAAGAAGATTAAACTGAGTACTTGATACAAATGAATATACTGAGATGAGCGTGGGGTTGGATTAGGCATAAGGACATAGGTATTTAAGCAAATATAAAAAGGGTAAAATTACAACTCCAGAGAAAATTAAATAACTTAGAATAACATTTTGTGACTCTCAATCTTTTCCAAACAATAGAATCAATTAGGGAACCTTTGTAAAAATCCAGATGCCCAAGTATTGCCTGGATCATTAAACCAGAAGCATTAGTAATTTGTAAGTCTCTAGGATGATTCAAATGGAAAGCCCACACACAGTTTTGACAATCCAACAAAATACTTGTCTAATCCTAGAATATCATGGATTCAACCAAGCCTTCACACAGTATATAAGAGAAAATTTTCTAACTGGATAGCATGATAAAAAATAATAATAATATTTACCAACAAACTCATGTAATTCTTTTGAAACTGTTTAATTTCCCTGATACTAAACAAACTCCATGATGTAAACTTCTCAGAATGCTAAAAATCAGGTTACTACAGATTAAATAAAACTTTTTGCCTTTGAGCATCCTCAAAGACTCATCAGGGATGATCATTTTTCCCAGCAGTTAAGACTCAGGCTAATATACTCAAATCAAATATAGGCAGAGTGCCTGAGCAACATAATCCCCTCTCTGGCTCCTGAATCCAGTTTCCTGCTATGGCTAACACATATCCGAGGAGGCAGAGACGACAAGCAAGTGGCTGGATCTCTGACACCCAGTGGGAGAACTAGCTTGAATCCTAAGGCTCTCAATCCCACTGTTGCTGCCATGTGGGAGCATTCTCTTTCTCTCTGTCACCCTCCCCTTCTTTTCCCTCCCTCCCTCCCTTTCCACTTTCCTTTCCTTTCCACTTTTCTCTGCCTCCCAAATACTTTAAATAAAAGATAATAATCTGGAGGGTCAACATTTAGGAGTAGTGGATAAAACCACCTCCCAAGATAATTGCATCCCACATGAGTTACATTTCATGTCCAGGATGTTCCACTTCAGGTCCAGCTCCTGATTAACAACCTGCTAATATGGCCCTAAGTGTTTAGCCACTGCTATCCAGTTGGGTCCTAGTAACTGAATTCAATCTGGCTTAGCCCTGCCATCGGGGGAGTAAATCAGGAGAGGGAGGGAGGGAGGGAGGGAGGGAGGGAGGGAGATAGAGAGAGAGAGAGAGAGAGAGAGAGAGAGAAAGAGAATATTTCCCTCTAATTCTGTCTTTCAAATTCAAACTCTGTCTTTCAAAATTAATAAATTAATACATCTTTTAAAATAATGGCATTCAGTATGACAGACCCAAATCCTCAATTTACCACCCACAAAAATTTAACTTTCATGTAAACTGCAGTATCCACAACACAGCGTCTGGTCTGTGGTCCAAAACAAAAAGGGAATTATGAACTTTCTTAGCCAAAAAAAACTGATCTCAGGGGACATTTGTTTCTCTTAAAGGCTCACTTAGAACCAGACTCCAAAGTATATCCTGACCTTAGTCTGTAGAAATACAGGACATCACCATTATCCAAGATGAAGACAAGACACCCAACAACTCTAGCTTCGACTGACACTGTACCTAAGCATAAAATATCAGTTTCTTCATTTTTGAGAGATCAAGCTTCTATTCTTTCTTTAGTGATACATACATGCCTGTTTTCACCATTTCCAATATGGTGTTGATATTCACCTTCATTTTCCTAGTTCCCTTAGAAACTAAGGTTTCTGACCATCATTTATTTTTGTAAAATGCAGAGAACAAAGTTTCCACATAAAACACTGCCAATATACTTCTATATACCCCTAACTTAAGGATCCCTGTTGTTCACCATAAGTATTACTTGGTCACTCCATGATAACAAATTAGACAGCAAAAGCACTTAGAGCCGTACATTAATGCTTTGCACTTTGCAGACTTCAGGGGACCATTTAAAGTACTGCATTAGGGGGGAGTTTGTGGTAATAAATTGTGAGGTCGCTCCCCTGCAGACTCCCTCCTGTCTCTGAGTTCACCTGCCCTCTCAAGATTCACCCAGGCCCAGGCTTTTAAATAAATCCTGACCTTCGGCTGGGGACATTTAAAATGCTACAGGGCATCACTATGCTTCAGGATCCAGTCACGCTAAATTTCTAGTTTGACTGATAGTGTGCCTAAGCATGATGCACAGACTTTGTCCATCATTAGAAAATCAAGTTTCTTCTAGTATCCTTGGTATGGCAGCCAGGTACCCAAACAAAAAGACAGACTTGCTTGGGTCTCAACTGCATTGCTTGCTAGTTCTATTTATTACTTGGAGCAAATTTTTTAGTTTCTCCAAATCCCAGTTTTCTCATCTTCAAAATGCTGAATAATGCCTACAATATAGAAAACATAGCACATAATAGATGCTAAACATTTGTTACCACTATTGACATTCTTGGGGTGTTTTTTGGGTTTTTGTTTTGTTTTGTTTTGTTTTGTTTTGTTGGCTAGTCTGAGCTATGTGCCAGAACCTCAAAACCTGGGAATCTGCCTTGCTCTTCCTAAACTGCACAAAATCCTAAACACCTGCTCCTCATGATACAAATCAGCTACATCTCCTGCCTGCTCAAATATGATTTTTCTCAATCTTTACCTCCAGGGTGCTCTCATGCCTAATGAGACACATGATTGATATTTTATTCCCTTCTGAAGTGTTCTCAGGACACTATGCTACATCTTGTCTCAACAACTTCATATCCCAGTACTTGTCTGAGCACATTGGATAATTCTACTTAGAACTGTCCCTAAGATCCTGCAGAGGATGCTTTCTGATATTGATGTTCCACATATATGTGTGTGCGCACGTGCCTGCATGTGCAACACATAAAACAAAATTAACTAGAATAGATGGAACACAGTAGATTCTTGTGGCAGTGAAACTATTCTACACGATACTACAATGATACATTCAGGCCTAACTCACAAATATTTCCCCAAATTCATACAAAATACAACACCAACACTATGGGGCTTTAGGCGATCTATCAACAGTTGTAAGAAATGCAGCATTTCAGTGAGGCATGTTGATAACTGAGAGGGCTATGAATCAGGTTGAATAAAAGGTGAAGGCAATGGAAATTTTCTGTATCTTTCACTCAGTTTTGCTGTGACCCTAAGATTGCTTCAAAACTAAAATCTACTTTGAAAACAACAATGGATTAACATATTCTTAGATCCTTTCCCTCATTTTGACCAAAGGACAAATTCAAAGGAGATGGGATTACAGCTATGATGTTTACTTAAAAGAAAAACTACCAAATTGCAATTTTGCTCCTGTGAGGTTCCAGAATTATTTTAGAATATTTGATACTACAAACCGCCAGAACACTGCAGAGTAACACTGGTCCCATTTAAAAAAAAAAAGAGGCAAGTGAGCCTCTAACAGGTCAAAGCATCGTTCCCAAGCTCATGCATCAATAAGTAAGAGAGCTTCAATGTGAACTCAACCGTCTAACTTTGAAGTTCATAATATTACTTCTAAAATGATGGATTCCTTTCTCTGGAAAATTTCCCCTACTATGCCATTAAGCAAGTATCAATGGACTTCAAAATATTTTTGAACACTGAAATTAGAAGAGCAGCACATTTAATCAAGAAAAATCAGCCCCCTAAATCTGAAACTATATTTCTTTTGTCTGAATGAGAATAAGAGCTAGCATGTGTTCAGTGCTTATTACGTATTTGGCACTGCACTTCTTGTGTGGTAACTTAATTGATCTAGGAAATCCAGTTAATAGCAATATTCTTATTCCATAGATGTAAGGATCAAACACAGAGAGGTTAAGTAAAATGTCCTAGATCATACTGGCAGAGCTGTGATCAAAATCAATCAAGCTAGCTGCAGAGTCCAAGCCCCTAACACCATGTTTTATTGCCTCTCAGAAAATCAAAATAATTGTGTCAGATTCTCCATTTAACTTTGCAAGTATAAACAACTTAAAGAGCTAATCAATTCCTTTGATCTCTAAAGCTACTAAAAATCATTTATTGAAAAATAAGGAGTAGCATGTTGCTTGCAGATCATAATCCCTGATTATTCATCAAAATGGTTCTTTTTCTCCATAAATATTAAAATACAAAATTTTGCATCTTACTGTGAAAGTCACACTTGTGTGGAAAGGACGCATTTCAGGATAAAGTGGAGTGTTTTCCCAAGAAAATAGTCTCTCCTTCCACAGCATTAATAGTTCTCCTCTATTTGGGTGATACCCTGAATTTTGGCAGGAGTGTGGTTCATCAAAGTGAGAGTTTGGCATCCAAAATCTACAAAAAGTTGTTGTACTTCCACGTGCTTTTTCTTTCACTTATATGCTACATACACAAAATCCCATATAATCAGTTTTTATTGTTAACAATAATCAATAAAGCATTTGATTTCTGAAAACCAAGCTTATTTTGTTTCCCTATTGTATGAGTCAGTGTCTGGCACATGTAAAGTAAAACGAGGGAAATGAGCTGATACGTCACAGTAATCTCGCTGATAATCACTACCCATTGAGTGAAGGGACAACATGCTCACAACATGAGGCATTCTTGTAAAAGCCACCAAGCTGCAATTAACGATCTACAGATCTCATTTGCTCTGAATTAGTGAGTACTCTAACACATTTTTGATACCTAAGGACCTTATTCTGATTATTTTTATCTCATGTTCCTTCTCACAAAGGAAAAGGAAATGATTTTTCTTCCCAATGCCAACTGAGTACACTCTTTTCTATGTATTTCTCAAATAAAAACCCAGGAAGGTATTCCAACCAAAGCAATCACATAATGTATTTCCCCTTTCACAAAGATTTCAATATTGCTCCAAATCTCTTAACTACAGCAGATGTTATAACATATGATTACAGTAATAATGTGATGACATTTAAAATATCATTGGCTAATGAAAAATACCCTAATGTACCTTCAAAACTCACTTGAATATGTTTTGAATTTTTTTCCATTATGCTCTAAAATGTACATTCTGATATTTCAAATAAAATTATCACCTACATGCTTCATAGCTCTACATAAACAAGAATGTGATCACTCTAAGTATCTCAATTACATGGGCAGGACAGATAATAGTTGGTTTTTTTCACTTTTCTCATAACAAAATAAATATTATTTCACTATTCCTGGCTGCCTTCATTAGCTAAGTGGAAAAATTACTGATGGATTCAAATACATGATACAAAACAAAAACAATAATCAAACAGATTCAGAATCTAAATGCCCATTAAGTTAATTCCAAAGAAAACTCTAATATTCTGTGATTGGATTTTGTCTCAGTCAAGGACCCAGAGATGATATTCCCAAATTAGAACAACACAAATAGGGTTTAAGAGCTAAATTAAGAGTTTGATGTATAAAAAAGATTGACACAGAATGGAGTCCCCATCCTGGGCATATCCCTCCCTCCCCTTGAGTAAGACTAAGTATCAAATGCCTAGTCATGTAGAGTCAAGAGTTAATATATTTGAAGCAGGAACAGAATCAGAACAGTTGGAATAAAAGGATTCTGTCACCTCAAGTAAGCCCTCACAGTAGAGGTAACCCAAAGACCCAGCCTCCAATAGAGTTTTAGTTATGCAGATGATGGTAATTCGATGCAGGTTTCTTATCTAGCACTTGGCAGCAGAGCATCAGACACTGAGGAAACCAGAAGGTAACTTGGTCTCAGCCCTATGAACATTGTCTATGTGAAGAGAGAGGGGAGGAGGGATACAAGCAAACACCTGAGCCATACTGTTGAGAAGCAAACCCCATGCATGGCGACCAGCACACCCACCATGAGAACAGATGACAAGGGGACACCTGCAAGATCAGGAACAATGCTAGGAAAGATCCTTCCTCTGGGCACCAGGAGCTTGGTTGACATTTTTATGAAGTCCTAAAAGGCCATGGATCACTACAGGCATGTTTATTACTATAATCGATCAAATGCATTAGAAATGCATCTGCCAAGCAGATCAAGACAACATTTATCCACTGTTTTAGTGATATGTGAACTTACCACCACACAAAAAGTAATTAAACCCTTCTGGCTGTTTCAATCCTAAATAAAAATGTGCTTTCCCATGCGATCTCAAGTGCATCAGGAAAGTTGCTTAGCTTAGAGATGAGGTGCTCTTATTCAGTGTAGTAACTTCCACTTCTATAATGTGCTATAAAAATATAAGGTACTTTCTAATCTCCTTTGGAATATGTTTTCCCTCTAATGTGAAGAGTAAATGGTCACCTCTTACTCCTACCATTTTCCTCTGGCTCAACCAAGTTTCTACTCACTTTGTAGCAGCCTTTTCTTTTGGTTATTTTTTTTTCAGAGAAAAATGCATAAACTTGTTTTTAAAACTACGTAGTTAAATATATAAATATCTGAAAGTTCAATGGTTATTTTGTTCTGTTTTTATGGTTTTTCTTGCTTTCTTGAAAGATTTTTCTTAGTTGACAGAATGCATATGTATGTTCTTACCATGTGTAACATGATGCTTTAAAGTACATATATACAACTTTCTCACCATTAGCACCAGATTTGTCAAAGATTTTGAAATAACATATAGGAACCAAAACAGTAAAGGAAAACAAAAAGTGAAACTGAGAAATACAAAAGCACAGTAATTAAACCAGATAACATATAAACCAGGATTGAGAGTTAAACTAAAAGGAGCAATTCAGGACACAAACAGCCCACCTGTGGGATACACAAGGAAGCCAATTTTTATCTAAACTCAGTTGCAGGTAAAAAGAGAAAGAGAGAAAGTATTTGAGGTCTTCTGCCTGATTTACACCACCCAGAATATGTCCTACTGCATTCTAATTTGGTGTCACTGAGGAAACCAAAAGCATAACCTGTCCCATAATTCGGTGAGAGACTCAATGAGAACCACAAGAATCAAGTGAGTTTCCAGTCACATAAGGGATAGAATTAGTTCTGGAACTCTGTTATCTGGAGGCCTCAACTTAGTTCAATGATTTTTTCCAGACAGCAACATTGCCATCTCTGCGGTGGACCTAAGATCTCTGTCACTGCATCTTTCGTTAAAATTTTGCCAAATAAGTAAATCAATCTCTACAAAAATTTCAATCCAGATGTCAATATATTAAAACCCTGTACCTAACTTCCTGGTTTGTTGGCTGTATCAGAGGACAAAAAAAGTAGATACACATTCAGCCCTCAAAACTGAGGGTGACTCACAATTACAAAGAATGTGAAGAGAAGATATGATCATCCACACATTGCATGGTGGAGGGCTTTTAGAAACAAAAGCAGGACAAAAGAGTTCTCACATCAGGTGATCACAAACTACCTTCATTCATTAGTTCCTGCTCTCTTTAGTTCTCTCTCTCCCCCTTCCAGGTGATGGTACAAGTAGTTGGACTCTTACCACTCATATAAGAGACCATGTTGGAGTTCCCAGGTTCTGGCTTCAACCTGATTTAGCTCCAGCTGTTGTGGGCATTTCTCCCTCTCCCCCTCTTTCCATCTTTATCATTCTTTCAAATAAAGAAAATAAATTCAAATAATTTTTTAAAAGAAAGAAAAAATGGCTGAATTTTTCCAAGACTGTGCCAACTATAAACCTAAACAGAACCAAGAATATCAACAAATGGTCAGTATAAACAAAATCACAAAAAGACATATAAGTTGCTGAAAACAAATGATAAAAACATTCAATACAGCCACAGGAGTTTAGGCAAAAACCACATTATGCACATAAGAACAAAAATAAGTGTACTGTACATAACAAAAACAATCCAGGCCCAGAAGCAGAATTACAACATAAAAGCACCAAAAGAGAAAATAAAAACTGTCAACCTGTAATTTTACACCCAGTGAAAATTAATGAAGGTTAAAGAAACCTACAGTTTCAGCTCCAACAGACAAAAACCTCAGAAATTATCAACTCTGTCCTTACAACAAGAAAAATACAGACAAACTGAAAATTAGGACTCCTCACTGATTAATCAGACAAATGAGGTCATGGGGCAAACTACCAACTTGAACTCTAAAGACAGGAGCCGGAGATGCAGTCAACATCTGGAGGACAAAATGCCACAGCCACAGTCTATAGGAATACTTAATGATAGTGTAGATAAACGTAGACCAACCATGGGCTACAAGGAGAGCAAAACATTCCTGGAGGCTGAATCTTTGGGAAAACACACACTCACAGGCTTTGCCTCTACGTATTACCCTCCAGGTTTTCACAGTGAAGATCCAAAATAAATCTACACATGACTCAGGAAGGGGAACAAGACGACAAGTAACTGTGACACATGCCCACAGACTTCTTAATAAGAAAAGACCTACTCTGCAGAGCAAAACATCATTCTAAAGCTTTATCACATCTGGGAGAAATGCACTTGCCTTACTGGTTTGTGTTCCAGTTGCTCCACTTCTCATTCAGCTCCCTGCCTGTGGTCTGGGAAAGCAGTGGAGGATAACCCAAAGCCTTGGGACCAAGAACCTGCATGGGAGACCCCCAAAGAAGCTCCTGGTTCCTGGCTTTAGATCAGCTCAGTTCTGGCCATTACGGCCACTTGGAGAGTGAACTAGCAGATGGAATATCTTTCTCTCTGCATCTTCTTCTCTCTGCAAATCTGCCTTTCCAATAAAAATAAACACATCTTTAAAAAAAAAGATTTATTTTATTCATTGGAAAGGCAAATGGAGAGAGATTGATTGATTGATTTTCCATCTGTTGGTTCACTCCCCAAATGGTCACAATGGTCACAACTGGGGTTTTCTTACTCATAACTAATGGTATCCAGTTGTATGTCTCTGACTGGAATGTTGTTTATATCACTGAATGCCCTTATGTTGGTCTAGAAGCAAGTGATGAGTGTCTACAATTTGGGTTGTGCAATGAAGATGATGATGAACCAAAAATATTACACACTCATCCTACGTCCTACAGATAAGGTTTATTATATAAAAAGTGTGTGGTTGAGCCAATCACATGTTACTGTTAGCTAAACAGGAATACTAATTCATGCAACGCTTAAATTCAGCCTTACCGCAGAATTGTATACAGTATCTTCACAGAACACAATATACATCTACAGCCCATGAAAAGAAATTAAAGTAACCCTTTATTCAATCTGCCAAGGGACTATGGAACCTTATAATTATGTAGCTTTAGATAGAAGAGATACATTGCAGTTGGGTACACACAAGGGCACAGGTTTATGCCTCCGATGACAGACTGCAGAGGAAAAGCTCCAGAGTGCAAGCTTTCCACCAGACCTCTTTAATTTATTTTCCCCAAACGCATCACATTTTAATGCTGGCTCTCTGACCCAGTATGTTAGCTTTTTTTTCCAAACTTATGATTAACTAGTACCATAGTAGCAGGAGCTAAATTTTCTTCCATTTAAAACTAAATTTTACTCATATAAGTTATAACCCCTAAACACTGGGTGGAAGAGAATAAATGAGGGATGAAAGTGTTTTAAAAGGACAAATGAGAACAGAAAATTGAGTTTTGAACTGTAATTACCAGAGCATCCAGAATTCCGTGAACCATATCTAGTCAGTTTCAATTCTGGGCAATTCTGAAAAGTAGGGTTTTGTAATTAGTCGTTTCTTAGCTTTCAATTTTAACAATAATCTAGAGAAAAAAAAAGAATCAGCCATATCCTCTATTGTCAAGCAGCTTGGTTCACAAAATTAGGATGATGTTCTCAGCCTCTATACTTGACCATGTGGTAATTCACAGCCTGGGATGGAATGGTAAAAGTGGACGCAACAATCACTTTGATATCCCTTGTAATTAAAGACCACATGGAAAACAATATGATTCAGGTGCCTAAATCATGTGAGGAGGCGCCGCACTTCCACGTTTGTGGCCAGCATGTGAGACTGACTGTTTTATTGACCTGGAAAAAGAGAGCACTGGAAAGGGCTACGTTATCAAATAAACATCACAGTTCTCCAGCCAGTAGTTGGGTCATTAGTAACAAATTCTCTAGCCACAGTGTACCTTCTTGTTACTTAACGAAGAATTTGGATAACTATTTGTTAAATTTGATAAATACATCAAGATTTTAAGGTTTTCCCCCATGGGTACTGAATAAAGGGAAACTTAGTGGATGAACCTTGGGATGGTCAAATGTGAACAACAATTGAATTACGAATAAATTAATCCTCCTCCTCTTCTCTTACTTTCTTTGCTCTCTCCTTGGTACATTTTCTTGTCACAACATCATGATCAGACTCAGTTTTCACTCATTACCATCAATAGTACTGAATTCCATTTCTCAATACATTATCTTGTAAAAACAGATCCTTGGACATTTTAAATGTTTTAAATTATTTAAGTATCCTCTTGAAATTAAGTAAGACTACAATGTATCTTTAAGAAGCAATTATTCTGGGCCCAGCAGCGTGGCCTAGCAGCTAAAGTCCTCGCCTTGAAAGCCCCGGGATCCCATATGGGCTCCAGTTCTAATCCCGGAAGCTCCACTTCCCATCCAGCTCCCTGCTTGTGGCCTGGGAAAGCAGTCGAGGACGGCCCAAGGATTTGGGACACTGCACCCACGTGGGAAACCTGGAAGAGGTTCCTGGTTCCTGGCTTCAGATCGGCGCGCATCAGCCTGTTGCGGCTCACTTGGGGAGTGAATCATTGGACAGAAGATCTTCCTCTGTCTCTCCTCCTCTCTGTATATCTGACTTTGTAATAAAAATAAATCTTTAAAAAATAATAATAATAAAAAGCAATCATTCCTAGAATGCTTGAAAATATTTTACAAACTTTGGCTTGCATTTGTACAAGCTTTGACAATTGGGGATAGTGTAGTGGCGTTATCCCATTGCTTGTGATACCAGCATCCCATGAGTTCAAGTCCCAACTGCACTACTTCCAATTCAGCTTCTCACGAATGCACTGAGAAAGCAGAACATGGCTCAAGTACTCGAGTCCCTGATCCATGTGAGACACATGGATGGGGTTCCTGGCTGCTGACTCTGGCATAGTCCTATCCTAGCCATTGTGGCCATTTGAGAAGTGAATCGGTGATGCAAGGTTCTCTCTCTCGTTCTCACGCTCTTACTCAGTATTTCAAATAAGCAAACCATTTGAAAAATTAAGCCAATCTCACATATTGTGCTTGTAAGACAGATTTTCTGAATGTTCCAGAGAAGCAGATTATCCCACACCCCTATTTTATTATCATCTCTACCTTCTCAGAATTCAAGCACTTGCCTTTAGCAATATGTCATCTGCAGCTTTATTTTCAGATGACTTCAAATAAACACAAGGATACTTACAAAAGGTCATGAAAAAGTGGAATTAAATAACAGATTTGGTGCAAAAAATTTTTGAAATCTATGCATAATTTTAATTCACAATCATGTTTCATGAATTTTAAGAAAACCTTCTCAGGTATATGAATATATTGGAGTATATACGATGTCGAGTTTCAGTGACAAGGCATTAGAAACCTCATGTATATGTTTCCATTGCTAACTAAATTTGAATAGAACATCAAACAGTGCTGATCAACTGATAGTGATCTCTCATCCAAGCATGGAATTTAGCAGTATATATAGTTACAAATATTCCAGATAAGTGTGGATCCAGAAACCACACATACAGCAAGAGGTCCTTCATCCGCTAGTGCACTCCCCAAAATGCCCCGACAGGCAGGGTTGGGCTAGTCTGAAGCAAGGAGCCGGAGCCAGGAATCCCATCCTAGCCTCCCACGTGGGTAGCAAGGATCCAAGTATTTGGAACATCTCCTGCCTTCCTGTGCACATTAGTAAGGAGCTAGACTAGAAGCAGAGTAACAGGACTTGAACTTGTACATGAATTTGGGCTGCCAGGATTGCAAGCAGCAGTTTAGCACCCTCCCATAGCAAAGCACACAATCTACTAATTATTGAACATTTATTATTTATCAAATATGAGGATGCTATGAAAGTATGATTTCTGTCCTCAAAGATCTCACCATGTTAAAAAAAATGCAGGAGGGGGCAGCGCATTAGGCTAGGGGCTAAAGTCCTCACTTTACACACACCGGGGTCCCATATGGGTGACAGTTTATGTACTGGCTGCCCCATTTTCCATCCAGCTCTCTACTTGTGACCTAGGATAGCAGTCGGGACCCAGCACCTGCACAGGAGACCTGGAAGAAGCTCCTGGCTTCAGATTGGCTCAGGTCTAACTGTTGCAGCCACTTGGGGAGTGAATCAGTGGCAAAAGCATCTTTCTCTGTCTCTCCTTCTCTCTGTAAACCCACCTTTCAATAAAAAGTAAATAAATCTTTAAAAAAGAGGTAGTGACAAACAATTAAGTATTCATGATGTGAGTTATAAGAAGTTAAGGGAGAATCAAGATGGCGGAATAGGGTAAGGACATGTTTAAACGGATGGAAAAACATTTAATCAGGATGAAGCAGAGAGGACATATTCCAGGAAATAGAAAAGGGCAGAACAATAGCAGAGGGGTACCTGGAGATTGACAGACTCAGGAAAGCAGCGGGCACAGCGGTGTGGTGTTGCAGTGACTGATACTCCAGCGGCATTCAGCTAACGGACATCTGCACTCCACCAGCAACCAGGTGGGAAGGAACTTTCACTGGGAGCTTGGGAGGCGAATCCAGACAAAGAACTGTCCGTCCTGGTGGTCCGTTTGGTTTGACCAGGAGCAGAGACAAAGCAGCAGATCCCAGATGGGCAGTACGAAAACAGGGTGGATTTCACAGCCCAGTCAGCCCCCTGGAGATGAACTGGGCACCATTTTGCTTAAGGAGGCAAAGGCAAGGCAAACGACTGAGCATACGCTGAGATGGGAGTGAACTCATTTCTGACTCAGTGAACTGCAGCAATGTGGCATTCTACACATTCCACCCAAGACAGGTCTGGGTAGCCCTCAGACCTGACAGCCAGCAGATCAAGAACTCTAGTAGGGGTATGTCAGGTGCCATTTTGTACACTGTGGCAAAAGCTTTAGGACTGCAGGGGACAACAGTGAACTGCGTATGTGCTGAGCTTGCGAGAACTCACTGAGTTCAGTGCATTGCACTGGTCCTGCAGGAAAATAGTACCAACTGTGGCACTGTACAGGTCAAAATAGGTCCGTGTGGCACCCAGACCTAACGTCCAACAGGTTCTGACAAGATCAGCGCCACCAAAAACCTAGCTATATAGGACACCTGGTGTCTCCCTAATCCTGGGACCTGCTCCAACCACAAGTGGGAGAAAAGTTGTACAGACAATGGTGCAGCCTCAGCACGGTATCACAGGAGGTGGAGAGTGGTGAGCCAGGAGTTGGGGCTACGGAGTTCTTTGTGGAAATCTAACATAAGAACCCAGACCTGGAACTCGCTGGAGGTTGTGGCACAAGTGGCTGCAAGCAAAGAGTTGTGTACCAACTGCAGTAAGTAAAATCAAATTTAGACCTTTGGGTGACACAGCTTAGAAACCTGCCCCCAAGGAGAAGACTCTGCTAACCAGAAGTACAATGATCAAGAGCAAAACAAGAGACAAAGGCACAATGAATATTACTGAAAACTCCCCTGCAAAGGAGCAAAACCCTATGCCAAGTTCAGAGTTCACTGAGGAAGACACTGAGAATATGGGGCATACAGAATTCATAAAACTCATTTTAAAGCTTCTAATCAACAATGAGAAGCACATACAAGAGTTCAAAAAATTTAAGGAATATTTTACACAAGCAATAGCAATAAAGCAAATCAAGCCTGATATATCAGAAATTAAGAACACAGTAGAGCAAATTAAAAGTACAATGGGGAGTTTCCAAATCAGAATGAAGCAAGCAGAAGAAAGAATCTCAGAATTGGAAGATATTTCCTGTGATCAGGGGGAAGCAAACAAAAAGCTGGAAGCAGAGCTGGATCAGGCCAAAAAAGGTCTTCAAGAACTGATTAAAAGGCCAAATGGATGAGTTATGGGAATCCCAGAAGGTGCAGAAAGAGAAACTGGTTTTACAAATAGATTTAATGAAATAATAAAGGAAAATTTCCCTAATCTAGAGAAAGAATTGGGAAACAAAATCCAGGAAGGGCACAGAACTCCCAACAGGCTTGATCAAAAGCAATCTTCACCAAGACACATGATCATCAAGCTCTCTTCAATTGAACATAAGGAAAAGATCCTTAAATGTGCACATGAAAAAAATCAATTGACATATAAAGGCATGCCAATTAAACTCACAGGAGATCTCTCACAGGAAACTCTACAGGCAAGAAGAAAATGGAGTGACATATTCCAGATTCTAAAAGAAAAAAATTGTCAGCCTAGGAGAACAACATATCCAGCAAGGCTTTCTTTTGTCTTTGAAAATGAAATAAAATTCTTCCACCGTAAAGAAAAGTTAAAAGAATGTGCCTCTTCCAAACCTACCCTACAAAGGATACTTCAAGATGTTCTCTTGACAGAGAAAAGGAATAGCACCTACCAAAACCAAAGGCAAATGGGAAGAACATCCCAGTAAAATGTCAACAGAAGACTAAACCAATGAACAACCCATTCCTAAAATGACAAGACCAAAGTACCACCCATGTATATTAAACTCTGAATGTAAATGGCTTAAGCTCAAACGTCATAGATTAGTAGACTGGATTAAAAAACAAAACCCATCTACTTGTTGTCTAGAAGAGACATTTCACCAACAGAGATCAGCAGAAACTATATCACATGGGTTTTGTTGTTTTCTGTTAGTTTCATCTCTTCAAAACACTTTCTTCTGATTAAATCATTCAATGACTCATAGATCATACAGTAGCATCATTTTCTTCAAGAAGGTTCTTGATTTTCATTTCTTCAGCTACACGTTAGTCATTTAGTAGCATGTTATTTAACTTCATGGTGTGGTTATTTTCTTTTTTCTTCCTGATGTTGATTTTGCTTCGTGGCTTTTCATTTAAGGGGATGTATAGTAGTTGTGTAACGGAGAGTGTCATATCTAGTAACATGTTATTTAACTTCATGGCATTATAAATTTCTATTTTTCTATTGTTGATTTTGTATTATGACTTTTCATTTAAGGGGATGTACAGTAGCTGTTAAATGGAGACTAACATATCGAGATGTGAGGAGACAATGTAGTATGCATTTCTACTTCCAGACAAAGATGGACTTACATTGAAACTGTTCACTATATCTTGACAATAGGATGCTGGACTCTCTGCCATTGTCTAGGCCCACAATGATGGACATATGACTGTGTATGAAGAACTATATTTTAGTAATGATATAGAGGAACTAGGTGGGGGGTGGGAATTGGGGCTGGGATAAGGAAAATACCAAGAGCCTATGGAACTGTGTCATAAAATAATAATAATAATAATAATAATTTTAAAAAGTTAAGGGAGCTGATGCCATAGTATAATAGGTTAAGCCTCTTCCCTTGGCGCCAGCATTCCCTATGGGCACTGGTTTGAGTTTCAGCTGCTCCACTTCTGATCGAGCTCCTTGCCTGTGGCCTGGGAAAGAAGATGGCCCAAGTCATTTGGATCCTGCACCCATGTGGGAGACTCCGATGAACCTCCTGGCTCCCAACTCTGGAACACCCCAGTTGCAGCTGCTGTGGCCAGGGGAGTGAACCAGCAAATGGAAGATCTTTCTGTATAAATCTGCCTTACGAGTAAAATTAAATAAATGTTTTGAAAAATTATCAGAGGCTTTCATCATTATCATCACTACTATCACTTATTGTGTGCCAGTAACTATGTTAAGGACTCAGGACTTGTGATCCTAAAATGTATGTTCACAAAAGCTGTGTGAGACAGAGTAGTATTTTACAGAGGAAAAAACAGGGTATACAAAGACTGAGTAATATGCTGACAGCTATCCAAGTGGTTAGTGATGAGAGCTTCACTTCAAAGTCCAGCTCTCAGAGTTCTGGAGTTTATAGTCAAAACCACTGTGCAATAATCTCTCACAACCCACACGAGAGTTCCATTAACTCCATCGGTGGCTTAGTATGTAAGGCCATGAGAAAAGATTTCCAGTGGAAATGACCTTTATTTTATAGTCATCTTCTCAGATTAATTTTTGAAATTGACTTTTTTGGGGAATGATCTGAAATAATGCAGCTAATAAACAGAGTTCTCTTATATGCTCACTCTATCACTGTACACTCCATCACACTACATCATGTTACATCTCCATTATATACTTGCTTTTGTCAAAACTTAAAAAAACAATACTGGTATGCTGCTAACAACCACATTTTAGGTTGTACTTCGATTTTAGAGCTCTCTCCACTAGTGGCTTCTTTCTGCTACAGAATCAAATCTAGAATATCTAAAGTAGTTTCAGATGTAATTATCACATCTCCCCAGTCTTTTGTCATCTGTAACAGTCTCAGTCTGATTTTTTCATGACCTTCACAGTCCTGAAGAATGCTGACCAGGTATCCTATGGCCAGTCAGTCCTCCTTACTAGATTTGTCTAATGTTTCTATCATGATCATACTGGGATTATGGTTTAGGAGACTATCACAAAGGGAAATGTCCTTCTCATCTTTCATCCCATATTAGAGAACACATAATATAGCCATGACATCAACAGTAATATTAAAGTTCATCACCTAGTTTATGTAGTGTTAGTCAGGTTTCCCCACTATAGAGTTACTATTCTTTCCTGTATTTTATTCTTTGGGAATTAGTCACTTCACCTCCACATTCCATAGGCAAACTCTTTTGTGTGAGGATTCTTGAACGATGGTGTTGTACAACATATAATCTTTTGCTTCTGGCTTGTTTCAATAAAAATATGATTTTGAGATGTATCCATGTTGTATAAATACTTCATTTTCTTTTAGTGCACTGCAGCACTCCATTGTATAAACAGATTGAATTGATTCATCCATCTTATTAATCAACTTTTGATTTTTTCCCCACTCTAGTTGTGCTTAATCAAACAGTATTAAAAACCTTAAAATTATTTTTAAAAGGAGTCAAAAAATCAGAAGTAAAAAGGAATCTCTGCTGTAGAACAGCGGGCCTAAAACTTTCAACCTTCTAATTTTTATCATTTGACATGATTTCATTGGAGTAAGTTTCCAGGGAAACAGAGTAAAATAAACATACATCCAAATAAGAAGCTGATTTCATTTCATCAAAGACTTGGCATGAGACAGAATCACAGGAAGATGTAGGTTCATAGGAGTTTACATGCCAAACTCACTTAGCTGACTTGCAAACCCACACCATGGGGGCAGACACCTGGATATGAGGCTGGATATTCACACTTAAAGAGCACATACTTCTGGGTTCATAGCACTTGAGGAAATATGGTTGGTGCTGAGGTAGCTATGGCTGTATGACTTCTTTTTAAAGGCCCACACTGTTTACCAGTTTTATATCTAAGCACTGAAAAAGACTTGATAGAAGTTAGAGGGCAGGATGGGTGCATAGGCATAGCAGAGGATACTTGCCTAACACCAAAAGCAACGCCAAGAGTAAACTATGGAGTTTGGCTAACAATGACATTTCAAGGTTGATTCATCTGTTTTAAAGAGCTGGTAGAAGATGCTGGTGGGGGAGGCAATGTGTGGTGGGGTGGGGGGAACAGAGGGTCAATGGATAATCTCTATACCTTGCACTAAATTTGGCTATGAACCTGAAATTGCCCTAAAAAAATCTATTTTTTAAAAAGGGGGACCTACAGGCAAAATTATGAGATAAAGATACTTATTTTAATTTCTTACTTAGATGACTGTAGTGTTTAATAAGATGGCTCTTTTTCAAACTGCTTAAAACAAATTAACACTTACAATTCTTCAGGCTCTGCCCACAGATGACACACATATTAAGAACTTATCTACTGAAGCGAATGAGTAAATTGCATTTAAATACCAACATTATAGGTCTATTTGTTCTAAAGTCTTCCTGCCCAAGATTCCTCCACCCTCTTGCCTCCTCTTCCAAGCCAAGATCACTCATTCTTACTACAATGCAGAGCTATACTTTCATTTTAGATGTTACCGTTAGTCATCACCTTAGGCATTTTTAACCTCACTGAAGCAATATTGAAACCTTCATTCCTAACTCTATTACCTGCAAAGACTTGCACTAAAATCCTTCTTTCTCTACTTCTTGCTCAGCCAAATTCTTAGTTCAACAACTACTGGATGTACGGGTGAAATGGGGTGTGCCCAGAGGAGAGAAAGTAGCAGATAGAAATAAATTACACAGTGTACTATTGCATCTCTCTTTAGCCTAACACCTCATCAAGAAGAAATTTTCTTTCCTCTACACAATTTTCTCAGCAGTTAAGCTACATTTTTGCAAAATCAAGTAAAGGTTATTAAAAAAAATCCTGAGATTCAAGGAGCAACAAGGGATGGGTACTGTCAATCATAGCAGCCTTGTACTCATCCATGTACCTCCTCTTCTTTCTATGCCCCCAGAACAGTATGATTGTTTCAGGGCATATAATTTTGCATTTCAATTTCTTCCCAACACACAGTGGAAAAATTACAAAACTGGAGCCTGAAACCAGAAAATCATGCAGAGCTTTGTGTGTGCTTTGGAGGGAAGGAGAAAGCGATGAACAGAAAGGAAGCAGAAATCCATTGTGCTGCTCTGGTCTGCAGCCAAACCACCCTGCTTGCGCCTGCTCCTGGTGCCTCAGGGAGTTTGTTTTTCAAGCTGTCTATGAAAAAAGAAAAAAGAAAAGAAAGATATGTATTGGGAAATGGGGGGGGGGGCGGAAATATCTGTTCTTCAAAGTGATATTATTTAGCCCTATCCTGGCAACTTGTGTCAGACAAAAATGAAGGCCTGAGATTGACTCCTTTAAAATCTTATCTGAAAAAGATTTTCACATGTAATTGTTATATGCTCTAGAGAGCAAACCTCTGGTCTCTGATATTAAAATCTGGTATTAGCTTTTATTTTTTTTTTCGCACAATCAGATTATGATCTCTTGCTCTCCACTTCCCTCACAAGGAAAAGAAACAGTTATTTCTGTGGGCATCTCAGGAATAAGTCCCATGGAGTTGCATACTTCATTAGATCTTGACAGGACAGTGGCATGCCACGTTGGATCAGAGGGCTGGAAGTAAGCAGACACATGATGAAAGGTCATCACTGAATCATATCTTGAAAGCTAGAGTCCTTCTCTTTGGAAAAATTCATCAGCCCTAGAAAGCTGAAAGGTTGAAAAAGCACTTGACCCTTCTGTACATCAGATGTTTCCTTTCACACACACCACAAAAAGGCAGAGAAAAATCCATGGACTATCTGCTGTTTCCAAATAAGTATTATCAGAAAACAAATAAAAAATTATGAAATTGTTGGATTAATTTAATGAACTCTTTTGAAAAATGATAGCTAGAGAGATTAATGACGATAAAAACATAAATACAAAACCTGTAAGACAGAACATTTACAGTATAATATGAATCAAAAATACATCTATATCTAACATAATATAGAGTTCTCTCAAGCTTGTACCAAAGAATACTTAGAGAGCAAAAAAGCAGTGCTGGACACATTAATCCTTCGTCTCTTCCATTTTCTCCCCTAAGGAACTACTTTGCTCATTATACATTTACGGTAATGGAAAGGGCACTGGGTATAACAGTGAAGACACTGTTGGGACACTCACATCCCACTTAACAGGGCATGGGTGAGACTTCTGGCTACTCTTAATGCTAGCTTCCTATAGATAAGGGAGACAGCAAATGAAACCTCAAGTAGATCAGTCCCTGGCACAACATGGGAGACCTAGATCAAGTTATGGGCTCCTAATTTTGATTGGGCCTAACCCCACCGCTTATAGGCTTCTGAAAAGTGAAATAACAGATGGAAGATCTGTCTCTCTGCCCTCCCCATCCCCCTGCAAGATATCCCCTCACAAAAGCCTGTTTGGATTATCCTAAAATTCATGACATTCAGTAAAATCATGCTTGAATACTATAAGCTGCTAAATATAAATATGAAGGAAAAAAAGGAAAAAAAGACACAAGACAGCTGAATAGTATCCTATAACCATTTTAACGTTTATAACAGTAAGTTATGTATAAACTAAAATTGAGATGTTAATGAAGCAGTTACAGGATGTGGTTAAGAACTTGCATTTTCTAACACATTGGTCACTCAGTACCATGTCAATTAACTTCATGATTATGTAAATTGTTGTTGAAGTTGTGTAGTGGCTTTTCATTGGAGGGGATGATCTTCTGCCAGCTCTACTTTCAGACCAGGGATGGTCTCCCACTGAAACTGTTGAATTTATCTGGACAATAGGTTGATGGACTCCCTGCATGGTCCATGCCCACAATGATGGAATTATAAGTGGTTATGAGCTGTACTGCTGTAATAATATGGAGGAAATCAATATGGGGGGAGGGCTTGGGGAGGGGTTGTGGGAATCCCAGAGCCTATGAAACTGTGTCACAAAATGAAATAATAAAAAAATCTGTAATGAATATACAAACTAATTAAAAGCAAAAAAAATACATAAATAATAGTTTAAATGTCAAAACAGAGGGGGCCAACATTGTGGTGCTGTGAATCAAACTGTTCCCTGACACCCAAATGGGAGACCCAGATGAACCTCCTGACTTTCAGCTTTGCCCAGGCCTAGCCATTACTGCTATTTTGGGAGTAACCAGCAGATTGAAGATCTGTTTTTCCATCTCTCCCTCTTTATCTGCTACTCTTACCTAAATAAATAAATCTTTAAATCAGAAACAAATTCTTCTGTCAATCTAGTTTATATTCTTATGAACACAGTGTCATAGCAACATCATGTTTGAGCAAACAAAAACAAGAAAATAACAGATCTTCATAGACAAAACCAGGTCAGTCAATTGGTTTATTGCCAAACAAGCTTGCATTAATCTAAAATGCTGCATTACTTGCTACACAGATCCCTTCCATAGCACAACAAATGTTTTAATTCGAGAAGGTTGCTAGAAATCAAAACTTAAAATGTCCAGTGCATTCCTTTACCTTTTTTTGCAAAAATATCTGCTGAATAATGATATGTGGCACTTTGATTAGTGACCATTCATGACAATATCCCCAGGAGTGTGGGAGCAGACCAAACCTTACAGTGGTGACTAAAGATGGATGGTGAACTTTGCACCAAAGCTTTTATCTATTCACCATTTAGCATATGACAAAGGCATGCCAAATGCCATGCCAGATATAAAATGCTAGAATTGAGTCTAAACTCTGTCCTTGAGTTCTGTCTTTAGATGGTTAATTTCACGTAATTTCTCTTATTGGGTTCCACTGATACGGGGGTGGGGGTGAGAACCAAAGAATTTTGGGCTTAATTTTTCATTACTTATATCACTGAATTTTCATAATCATAAAGTGTTTACTTACATTTATAAAAACTGTTTAAATTATTGGGATAATTTGAGAGGGTTGATCTTATCAGCCCTCTAAAATCACTATGATACATTTATTTGACACCTCCTCAATTTAAGATATAACATGGTGAAGCTGTAGGGAACCTACCTACTTACTTTGTCAAGTTCTACACCACTGGAAACAGATTACAATGCAGCAACCACTGAAATACCAGATCTCACATGGAAGAAATGTAAACATATAGTAATAAATGAAAACCACCAAGCTGAAAAGGCTATCTACTATATTATTCTTAAGTATATGACATTCTAGAAAAGTCTAAAGTATAGATAGTGGGAAAAAAAATCAATGTGGGGAATCTATGGGAAAATCTGTGCCTCCTGCTTAATTTTTGGTGAACCTGAAACTGCTCTGAAACACGCATTATACATATTATATAAAAACAACTTTGAATTCCAGAGCCAAGCAAACCACAGCAGTAGACATGCAAATCAGGAAATTTTCTACCCTGATTCTGCAGCAAGTTCAAAATATGCTATCATATTGCCTGCTTTCCAGAAATTAGAGCCAAGGGGTATGAGCCAGCCAACTTTCTCAAAGGTACTTAAAATGGAGAACATGTTTAGTCTGTGTCTTTCCCCAGAGTATCTTGAAACCAAAGAAGGAATCACGAAAAAACATAAAAGCTGAATACGTTCACCTGCTCCAGTAGAAGACTCCTTTATCAATGACCACTTTTTTCATCAGATTTTTAAAATCCAAACTCCAAACCTCTTTCCAAAGGCCACAGTTACTGAAATGGTAACATTCTAAGTTGTTTTCTACAGGCTGAGCTATCCTCTTTGAGATACTAAAATTTTGGTCACTATCCTCAAATGTCAGGTTTATTGCTGTATTAGCAATTACTGCTTTTAGGACTCTGCTTATATGCTATGAAGAACTCATGTCTTAATTATTTACTTCTCAATACATAATCTCATTTTTTCTCGCTGTCCTCACATCTACTCTTATTGTGCCTTAACTGTCGTAATCAGCATAAGCAGAACACAGGTCTCAAACAATTGGGATTTTAAAAACAGATTTTTTAGGCTTACAGAAATACCAAGGACAAAGCATTCTACATAGCAACATCACAGTTTTGTCTTGGAAGAGTAGTGGGGCAATGTTTCTGAATAAATACAGGTGTGGTCTCTGGACCAGAGTGGCAAAAAACAAAATAAAATGAACATGATATAAATATGCTGATAATGTCTTCAGATACCTTCGTTTGCCAGAATTGAGAGAACTCATAGGCCTGAAAGGCATCTATATTGGAGGTAACAGTTAGGCAAATGTCACTCTCCATTTTTAGGGTGTTACAGGATGGAGGTTGGTCCTAAACCTTTTTGGCATGCCTGAAAGAGAAGGATTTGAGTTCATTATCTCTTTAGTGCAGAAGTCTGGGAAACGAAGAGACTAGACCAGGGAGACTCAATCCAGCTAGCATTCCTTTTTGTTTTTCAAGCTGCCCTGACAATAATGCAGCAGGGTGAAAAGATCAGGAACACTTTATACACATTGTGCTAATTACTGCAAGTACTTAAAGTTGTAATTAGCTTATTATACTGCAGAGATCCTAACATGGCATGTCTTTCAAAAGAATTTCTCTCCAGATCATTAGTGGGAAAGCTAACAACATCTGCTTCAAATAAAATCAACCAATTAGCACAGGCAACTCCACATAGTTTGCAATCAGAGAATTATATTGTGCCAAGTGCTAATTTCAATGTGAATGCTATCTCCTTCTCATATCCCACGCTTCTCTGCCAGCACAGCTGGTGTTTAACACCACTGACTTCAGTGAAGTCTCCAAAAACTTATGTTAATTTGAAATAACCTAATCAGAAGTGTGCAATACAGACTGAGGTTGATCTCAGCTTAATTAAAACTGACCTTGTCATTTCACTGCCTATAAAACACCATTATCTCACCATTTATCACTCAACTACCACAAATATTCCATTTATGTGAAAACCCAGGAAGATGGGATCCAAACCACTAGAGCTATTTTCAATGTACTGTGAGTGCTATAGTTTAATGGAAGGAGAGGTCTGCCTGTAAGTACAGGGCAACAAAAAAGGTAATTCAGCAGACTCAAAATAACTTGTCAGCCCTACCCTTGAATTCTGCTTCTGCCCACTTCCGCTGGTTCGAATGGCAATTCAATCCAGAGACTGACAGGCATTAGCAGATGGGAAGGCTTTCATTTTAAAATTAATATCTCACCCAGTACCTTTCAGCAAGCTGAATCGTTCAATCAATAAGCATGACATGGCAGGTGTGATGTGTACAAGGCACTAAATTCTTCTGCCAAAGGTACTAGAAAACATCTGCTCACATGCGTGTATGTGCATGTCAATGGATGAACTGCTGAGAAAAAAGGATTGCCAGTGGAATATGTAATATGCTGGTCCTCGACAAGATAAAATTAAAAACAAAGTAAGATCATATTTCATGGTGTATATATTCTATCAAATACACCGTGTTTAACCTGAACTAAGTGCATAACCCTGTGTATTTGTACAAAAAAGATCAACTGCATCAAATGTAGCAATAATTCTGGATTTTTACACATTAAATTTTTTTAAATGATGCCGGGTTCTCCTTCTAAACTTTAATTATTTTCATACTATCTTAGACCACAAATATGCAAAGCAAGCTTGAAAGCATTAAAAAATTTATCTGTGAAATAATCCCAATGACATGTTTCTTTGTCCACAGATCACATACTTAGCAACAACTCAACGTACTGCAGCTGTTTTTCTTCTCCTCAAGCAAGCATCTCTAGCCTTTTTCCACCCACCTAGCTAAACCCAATCTTGCATTAGCAAAGGCCTATTCCATATGATTTCATTTCTAAAGCACCTTTTTGCTAGGTCAATCCTTTTGATACAATCAGAAACTATCTTTAATTGTTTAGCGCATTCTAGTTTTATCGCGGCCACTTTACAGGAGTGATAGCCTCATTCCATTTGTAAGGACACCATTTCACCTTAAGCCAAGATACACAGAATGTGGCACTATTCTGCAGATCCTATGAGCTTAGGCATGTATGACTTTGAACCACACAAACTATTCAAGTCCAGCCTTCTAATCTGTAAACAAGATTAATAATACCACAGGAAGATAAAGGAAAGAGTATTCTAATGTATGTAACTCAATGTGTGAGTTTCAACAGATGTTCATTGATGAGGCGCATGAGAGATGGCCAAATATGAGAAATTAAGTTGGAAAAAATAAAAGACCACCAAAAGAGAAATACATGAAATAGGAAGTAGCCATTTTACAATGCTCATAAAATTAACTATGTGAGTACAGTTGCATACAGTCAAAATCCTACTTTAATTATAAAGAAAGCATATTCAGTTTCAAGAAAACAAAGCCATTTTGATTTAAGCCAGTGGTAAGTCTATTTCCAGGGGAAAAAAAACTTAAGCTGCTCTAACCTTGACAGCTGTTTGGACAATGTTATAACACTCACATCATCTCTCTTGTGAGATATAATACTCTGATCATGAGATACTTCGATTCCAGATTTATGAACACTGTATGATTCTATTTACTCATTCATCAGAAATGTCCTGTTTCCTGTCTTTGTGATCTTTGTCAGATTACTTTGTTTTCTGAAGTTTCTGTGTGTTCCTCTGTAGAGTGACAAAAAAAGAAGTATCTACATTTTGATTAGTGAATATATTATGAGGAGATTGTCCATGTCAATTGTTTAATGTTTTACCTGGCAATTAGTAAATGCTGTTAACAGCTACTCTAGATGTTTCTGCTACTTCTATATCTGCTACTACGAAACACAGTAATTTACACTTCCTCGAACGATCCTAAGCATTTTCCACTTTCAGATACCAAATGAGAGTCCTACCGAGAGACTTTATGATTCACCTTTCCTTTGATTTTCCTGAACTTTATTCACACTTTTATCCCAACATTTTTGAGCTGTATTTTTGAGCAATTCAAGAGAAGGAATTTAGTCTCTCTTAGTCCATAATGTTGATCAAATTTCACATCTAGTAGGAATTCAATATGTATTTTCACATTAATTAACTTTATATTTAGAAACAAATGTTGATTGTATTCTCCCAAAACTCTAGCTGGTGAGAATCATTCCCCCAATTTCCACCCCTCCCCCCACACACACACCATGTCACACCTCTGAGCAGTGTGTGACAGCTGTCCAGCAAGCAGAAATTTACTTAGAGCCAAACTGCTGGAAAGCAGCACCTTGCCGCACTGGCTGTGTTATTGCACCATTGTTGCATTTCCCACTACCTATCCAACTGAAGTGAAATTTCAACCACAACAGACCATAAATCCATCAAGCTCACCTGCTTGTCTTAGACATAAGAAAATAAAGGCTTGGAATGAAGGAAACAGCTTTGTAGGGTGATTCATCTTAGGTTGGGATCACTCAGAAAGCCAACTCTGAAATTTGAATGCAATGGGTGTATGAACGCAAGTTGAAAGGTGCCCCTCAACTCCCAAAATGCCTCCATATCCAAACCCCGAACCCTGGTAAAGTTATGTTGTTCAGTGAACGTATCTCTGCAAGTGTCATTAAGGATCTTGGGGTCATTATGGATTACCTGAGAGGTCCCTAAGTCTGCAGATAAGTGTCTTTACAAGAAACAGAGCAAGAAGTCACAAAAATAAGAGATGGGGATACAAAGGTCAAGGGAAGGATTAGAGAGACACAGCTGTAAGCCAACAAATGCCAAGAACCAGGAGCTGATAAGCCTCCCATGGGGACTTGAGAGGAAACGCGACTATATCCATACCTTGTTCTCCAGCTTATGACCTCCAAAATTGTGACAGAATAAATGCTTGTTATTTAAAGCTAAACATTTGTATGTATGCTAAAGCTAAGTGTATGCACATACATATGTATATGTGTGTGTATAGAGAGAGTAAACAAATGTGAATAATTTATTAGTGGTATATCAAGACATAACCATTACAGGCATTATTCTAAAATGTCACAGTCTTACGACATTCAGAATGCTAACATTGGAAATTCAAGACCTTTAAATACAGCAATGGTATTTTTTTTTTTAACTTTAGACATTTTCCTGGACTATCATGCTTCCCTAACAATCCTTTGTGGACACAATGAACTCAGAAGAATCCTGTTAACATTTTCCATGATAATCACCAGAGCAATTTTATAAGGGATTTGTTACCTCAGAACTCCTTTATCAAGAAGTTCCAAATTCGATGATGGTAACTACTGTAGGGCATGGCAGCATGCAGACAAAATGCAGAATTAGTATATAGACTAGAGCTTCATCTCCGTTTTCACTGAGACTCAATCCTCTGTTTTTTATTGTTGTTGTTGTTTTGATTATTATTATAAAGGTTACCTTAGAAATCTATACATAGACTCCAAATCATAATGATGCACAAATAATCCCTTAAACAGGGTAAAAAGTTCTCAAATGATAACTTTAATCATTTATAAGAATTACCCATAATACGTATTAACTAAAACGCTCTACTATCCAAAAAAGATTTGTGTACATATCATCCTGAGGTATTTGATTCAATAGATAAATTTGTGTTTTGTGATTACATATATTATATTTCAAATAATGTTAGAATTGCAAAATCCCTAAGATTAACTGTGTGGTGACCACTATAGCTTTTTCAGGGTTATCTCAATTTCACATTTTCTACTGTTATAAACCTGGATATGTATTGGTCAAGCCATTTATCTCATTTTAGAACAGAAAAAAAATGTTGGCTTTCATACAAGTATTTAATTGTGCATCTTCAGTTAAACAGGATGTGCAATGAAACTAAATCTCATTTCAGGTCATTGAAAGTATGCTTCCAAATTCATGTATCTGATTTATACTTTAACCAAAATGTATCTATTGCATCACCTGTGTGCCACTCTGTGTGTAGATTTATCAAACAAAGTAAAGAAATTCCTAAGAATGGACTGGGGTCAAGTTTACTTGAGTACATACTGGTCATGGCAGAAATTCCCTTATTATCCTTTTCTCAGTTTTATTAACACTCTTTTCTTCTCCGCTCCTCACTGCACGGTAAGCCTTCTTAGTGCCCATGTTATAATAACTTTCATTCCAAAAAACTCAGACAATGGGTGATGTTTACTTGCTGTTTGCAAACAACAGAATCCACAGCATTGCCAACAGATGCCCTTGATTCAATGTGAATGGGGAAGCGAATTATAGGAAATCAGTGTGCATTGTGTGTCCAGCTGAGATGGATGCTGGCAAGAGACTTCAGGCAAAATTTCAGAGCACAGCAGTGTATCTTCCAGGCTTTTGCTACTCCTGGACATCCCTTTGAGTTTGACCTTCTTCTTCACATCTCTCTCACAAATATGTCCACCTCCTGACTTTAAAAACATATGGAAGAAGCCCAATTCCTGCCTTGCAGGATCCAGGGTCATCAGAACGACAACCAGGATCCCTGAGCGGTCCGCAGAAACAGAAGAACAGTAAACTTCCTTCGGAACTAGGGAGAAGAGCTTTCTCTGGCCCTTGCCTGCTTCCAACTTTGGGTCCCACCCTCTTTTGTAAGGACCATCAGGATTGCTCCAGAAACCCCTCATAACAAACAAACATATGAACAAACAAACTAGAATAGATAGAGAACAACTAGGAATGCTTAGAAACAGACAGGAAGCGGCCAGCCGGGATGCACTTATAACTCACTGGGTGGGACACAAAGATCAGTTACTCCTCTCTGGGGTGCTGAGGATTTCTCTGCACACCCCTCCCAAAAAAATGTTCACATAAACTGTTGACATTGGTCCTGTTAAAGTGATAGAGTTAGACTACCCGAAAAACAACCAGGTTTAACAAAATCACGCTTCAATGCTATAAAATGCTAAATACTAACATTGAAATAGACAAGAGACAGCTGAATAGCAATCTATAGCCATTTTAAGGTATATGGAACATGGTTGAATATAAACCAAAATTGAAATGTCTATGAGGAAGTCACAGGTTTCGGTCGAGAACCTGCATTTCCCTAGTAACATATTGGTTAATCAATACCACGTCAATTAATGCCATAATGTTGTAAATGGTTGTAACTATTATGTTGGGTTTTTTACTTGATTGGGATGATACTCTGCTGGTTCCACCTTCAGACCAGAGATGGTCTCACCAAGAAGCCATTGAACTTACCAGGACAATAAGATGCTGGACTTTATGATTGGTCAAAACCTCCAATGAAAGAATCTCAACTGAATTTGAACTATGGAAATGCAAAAAGGTGGAGCAATCCGCCGTGGGGGGGGGGGGGAGGGTTTGGGGAGGGGTGGGGGGAATTCCAGTGTTCCAGTGCATAAAAAAAAATGTGTCACATAATGCAATGAAATTAATAAATAAATAAATAAACAAAACATAGTCCTTTTTCTCAAGACCTGCTGGTTCATCCAATAAAATTGATTGAGATGATGACTAAGGTCATGCTTTCCAGAAAATATTATACTTCAGTAAACATCTGGAGAGCCAATATTCTAACGTAAGACAATGGATTCATAAAACAAAAATCCCTTGTATCACACAGGTCTGTGAGGAACTGTTTACCAAGAACTATGAAGGGTCTGAGTTTTAACTCTCCTTTCAAACTGTGGATGGCAAATAAGCCTTCCATAAAGACACCAGCAGAGCACAGAGACTACTGGGTCAGTGACAAAACATGTTACCACTCACAGCACCTCGAGGATCATGTGTACATGTCCCATTGAGTGACACACAGAACCCCAACAGACGCTCCAATGCTGTGCATCACAGGTGAGGAACTCCAAGTTTCACGAGAACTTGAATCTTTCACATCCTGTAGTCAACATTCATTCCGTTTGACCAGAGAACTTTTTCCAATCATGCTAGACACAACCACATGCTCAATACTGCCCCAATATGATTCATATGCCCATTTATGAGTCACTGGTATTACTTTCTCACTTGTTTCGTCTACAAATACCCATTCATTTCTATGTGTTTTCTTTGTAGTTCTTCTAAGAACTACTTCCCTGCTCATGCTTGTACATCAAATATCCATGTCATATACTGCCTCCAACATACACAAAATGATTTAAAACAACACAGCAGTATAAAATGCCTAAATCCTACACCAGAAACAGACAAATCGTGCTCATCCTTCAAGAACGATTTCAGAGCCAACTAGTCTTTAACCACATCTTACAGCTAGCCAGAAAACACCACCTGACTCTGAACTTTTCTAGCTCAGTTTTTCCATTTTCCTGCCCTCATAACAAATTTGATTAATGCATCTTGGGTGCCTAATATGTGTCAAGCATGTTCTTGGGACTAAAAATACAGCAATAAATGGACATAAATCTTCAACTGGTGGGGAGTCAGAGAATGAACAAAACAAACAAATAGAGCAACGTTAGAAGAGTGGGGGCTGGCATTGTGATGTAGCTTATAAAGCCACTCCTTACAAGGCCAGCATCCCCTATGAGTGATAGCTTGTGTACTGGGTATTCAAACACCTCTCCAGTTCCCTGCCGATGGCCTGGGCCAAGTATAAGATGCTCCATGTACATGGGCTCCTGCAACCCATATTGAACTGAAGGAAATTCCAATTTCAGTTATTCCAGCCACCTGGGGAGTGAACCGGAGAAAGGTAGGTGTAGGGGTATGTGTGTGACTGAGTGAGTGTGTGTGTGTCCATTTCTGTGTGTAACTCTTTGAAATAAATGAATCCTCTTTAAACAGAAAAGGTGACATTTGATAAAAGACAAGGAGCAAGTGAAAGAGAAGACCAACTGATTTTCTTAGGGCACATTGCTCAAGACAGAGGGAACAGCAAATGCAAAGTCCCCAGTGGCTGAAGTACTATACTACTGTTACAACACAGGGGTAAAGGGGATGGGGGCATGGGGTGGGTAAGAGTGGGGAATCCCTGTGCCTATGGAATTATATCATGAAAAATTAAAATTTAAAAAGAAGTAGTAGTAGTATTAGTAGTAGTAGTAGAAGAAGAAGTAGAAGTAGAAGAAGTCAAAGTAGAAGAAGTTGAAATTGTCATCGTCGTTGTCATCGTCGTCGTCGTAGTAGTTCCAGCTTGGGAACAGCATAAATCTTTTGTGAAACAATGAAGAGGCCAAGTGAGCAAGGGCCAGAGGAGTAGGAAACAAGAGACTTAATGAGGCGCCAGATCAAGGCCCTCTCATTTTCGCTAATTTACACCAGAAGCCATTGAAGAGCTTTCAGCAAACAGTCTCGACTTCAGCAAGCTCATTCTAAGTCAAGGACATACTGTGGGGGTCAGGGTAGAAGAGGAGAGACAAACTGAGAAGCTGTCGTCCTACTGCAGGAAGTTGGTGGAGACAGCACAGATTTTCAATTTCCCTAAACTTGTCCCCAACATAAAAATAGCAGCTACAGTAACACATGAAATCAAGAAGAAAGTTCAAAAGCAGTGTCACTGACTAAGCAGGTGACTGAAACATTCCCTGAACCCTAATGCAGAACAGATACAAAGGGAATGAGGAACAGAAACTCAGAGGTAAGACAAAGAGATCACCAATGGTCTTAAGAGGCAGAGAACCCAGAAACTTTCATCACACTATCACCATGTAAAGAAGTGCCTTGGGGCCAGTGTAATGGCTATTTCCCACCCTCCAGCAGCAGCATCCAATATGGGCATCAGTGGGAAGTGTCCAGCTGTTCCAACTGCCATGCAGCTCCCTGTTTAGGCACTGGGGAAGCAGTGAAGCATTTCCCAAGTGTTTGGGACCCTGAACCCATATTGAAGACTGGGAAGAAGCTCCTGGCTTCTAGCTTCTGATCAGCTCAGCTCTGGCTATTGCAGCCATTTGGAGAGTGAGCCAGGGGTTGTAAGACTGCCCTTTCATTCTCTCTTGTAAATGTGCCTTTCCAAAAATAAGTAAGTAAGTATTTAAATAAGTGCCTTGTGGAAATTAGGGCCCAATATGAGAAGAAGAGTTGAAACACGGTTTCAGAGCCTCCTCCTCTGGAGATGAATGCAGGAGCCGAGCAGGAAGGGCTTGGCTGCTAAACATCCCAATCCAACAGGCCCGCTGTGAAAATAGAGCTTCACAGTGAAGGTATCACCCAAGATTGGAACTCCAGAGTACTTTGTGGGAAAAAGCAAAGAAAAAGGTTCAGTTGCCAGTGTCAGGGGAAGGCAGTGAAGGCAATTTTCAGAACTACTCACAGAAGCAGCTACACCAAGTGTTTTATTGTCTCAAAGTAGCTCTAGGAAATGGAGCTTGAAAGTTACTAAGCCTGGAAACCATCCTGGTCCAAACCTTTAGCAATTCCTTGTAAAAGTACACATACACTTAACTCACTTAAATAGGAGCAGCACAAATGGCTCTTGAGAAATGGCACAGGATTCATTGGTTGATATGGAAAATAGCCTTGCCACCTTGCTAGAATCATTGTCCTTTCATTATGTGAATGAATGTTGACTGCTGGTTATTGAGTAGTAGTAACGTACATGTAAAGTACATGTACTAAGTAAAGTACATGAATCCTAAAAGCACAGTGTTACAAACTCATTAAACATCATTCCATGGTAGGCTGATACACTTTCAAAATAAGCCTGTATAATTTTCTAATGTGGGATCCCTCTTTGGTTTGGAAGATGATTTTACCTTAAGATTTGTAGCCAAATATGTTTATATAGAATAGGGATTAAAAAAGAAAAGCATGAAATCATTAAAAAAAATCTTGCCATGTTAAAAAAAAATAGGAGCAGCACAAAAGGAAAACAATTTGATATGCAAAAATCATGACTTTAAATTTCTTTTTCTGGAAATAATACTGATAGGACAGCATACAATCACTATATGCTCTGCCAATGTAAACATAACATAACCCCAACACTGAAGCAGGAGAGACAAGGGAGTAGCTTTGTGGCATAACAAATCCAGCACCTCCAACATTGCATCCTATATATGGCTGCTGGTTCACATCCAACGTGCTCCACTTCTGACTCAACTCCCCCTTAATGGCCTGGCAAAAGCAGCCGAAGATGGCCCAAGGACTTGGGCTCCTGCCACCCATGTGGTTAATGCAGCGGCCGCTCTTGATTCCTGGCTTTGGTCTTGCCCAGCACTGGTCATTGCAGTCACCCAGGGTGTGAACCAGCAGATGGAAGCTATCTCTCCCTCCATCACTTTTCCCCATCCACATGGGGAAGGGGAGAAAAAAATGGTTTCCTAGCTTAATTGATAGAGACCCCCACAGAAGATAACCAGCAAGCATTAGCCAAATAGCTCAGTGCCTCCAGGCTAGAGAGGCAGGACACCTTTCACAATTGGACATGAGAACCTCTACAAGAAAGAAAAAGACAACTTTAAAATTCTTTTTTTCTTAAATAGTTTATTTCCTCTTATTATTATCCAAGATAATGTCTTTTATGGATATAAGGATTCACTCTTCAACCTCCTCTTCCTCCATACCAATCCCCCCAACACACAATGTTTGCCCCTGTATTATAACAATACTATAGTCCTTCAGTAACAGTCACAAGTCTCACATTGTGCTATTTAAGTATACCATGGCATTGTAGGGATAGATGATGGTAGAAAATTGAGCATCCTTTTGTCAAGATATATTTAACAGTTTCATTAGGAATCCTCGTTTTATTCGGGAGTAGAGATGCATAATGCAATGTGTCTTTACTTCCTCGTATGCTGGTCTCCATTATACAGTTCATCTATGGGAATGTATGTTCCAAGACAGACTCCAAGTCAATGGGAGACAGTCACAAACACAGACTTAGAAAAAAATATTCTTGGGTCCATAAGGAACTTGTCCTTCAGCAAGCATAAGCCAGAAATAAGTCATGTACTATTTTGGTGAGCAAAATCATGGTTCCTTAAACAGATGTGGCAGGACCAGCTCCTCCCCATGCTACTAGGATATTCACTTTAAATTTCTGATAAGGCAAGCAAGAATCTATGACAAAGAAGACACTGTCAATCTAGAGGCACAAGCGGTGTCAACAGCTTCAGTGAAAATATGGTGAGTAGGAAAATATATGGGCTTGAAATCAGACTGGACTGGAATTCCAGTTTTGCCAGAAATAAGTTTTCTTGGATACTGGATGTAACCGAGTCCTTACCTATCCAAAACCCATTCTTTAAAGACACTGACATAAACCCTGTAATCATCTTTAAAAATGAAGATAAACAGTATCCTGCTTCTGATTCTGTCCAAAGAACTTAAAACGACTCATTTTCACTCTCCAGAAACTTTTCTTAAAATTTAACTTATTATACTTTTCTTTTAGTGATATGTTGAAAAGCTCTGTCTACTTCCTGGCCTATTATTTTCTTACAGACCATTAAGAAGTTTTTCCATTTGTGGTTTAAATTGTCTTTGCTTTGCTTTTACTGTGCCATATTGATTTGTAAGCCAGGTGGTAAAACTCCTAAATAAAAGATCCCTCATCAATGCAAGACATCAGTATTCCATCTTAGCAGAAGAGTTTACTCTCTAGGCATATGGGACTGAATCTAATTAAGGGCATTTGCATCATTTAATTTTAGCAAAAGCAAGACTCTTCTTTTGTCACATTAATTTTGTTTCTGTTACCTTAATGTTTAGGCACAAGTTCTAAAAGCTAGTATGAGAAAGCTTTTAGATCTAGCAGTCAGAGCACTGGTTAGGGTATCATATACCATACCAGAGTGCCCAAGTTTGCTCCTGACTCCAGGTTCCTGCTATGGAAGACCCTGGGAGACAGTGTTGGTGGCTCAAGCAGCTGAGTTCCTGTCACACAGATCGAAAAACAGGATTGAGAACTCACTCCAGGTTCTGTTCCACTGATGAATGAACAAGCAAACTGGAGTGCATATTTACTCGCTCACCATTCCTTCCTCTTCCTCCTGCCCTCCCCCGTACATACATAAACAAGCTGAAAATTAAATCAATAAAAATTAGGATGTTTGGCCATGCAGAACAGTGTAAGTGATGATGGTTTGAGGATAATCATAGACGGCATTCTGAGGGTCTCCCTGCACCAAGATCTGGTGTTTACAGTCATCAGAGGTAAACAGCCCAGGTTTCCACAGTGTTGTGCAGCTCCAGGAGGCAGATAAACCACATTTAGAGGAGTAATACAAGAAACAAGTTAAGAGAAACCAGAGACAACGTGACTCTTTGCTGGTGAAAATGTAAGGGGCAATCACAGGCCTGCCAGATGGCAGATAACCAGTATAACTAGCTTGGAAGAAGTGAATGTGTACAAGTACATTCATTGTATTTCAGGGGATGAATAACCTCCCCCAAATAGGCTAATCAAATGATCCACATCACGTCTCTTCACTGGTTTAAAACAAAATGTTCTCATTGACCTTACAGTTCAAATAATCAGTGGGACTTGTACCAAGAACTTCAAGTTCAGGTGGATATTAGATAAATGGCAACTGGTTAGGCCTGTATGGCTAGCAACAGGGAGGGGTGAAGATCATGCTGAAGAGCAGATCACAAGGCTCCTAGCACAGATGTGGCCTCCCTTCAGCTCTACTGCCCATGGGTTAGGAAACTACCACCAGATCATCACATTGCTCAAGACAAGGAATAAAACTGGATTCTAAAATTTGATTTTGGAATACATCCACCCTGAAATACTGTAAAAAGCAGAATTCTACAAAATCCTACCTAGTCCACTTACTATTTTGCAACTTCTAAACATGTCCAGAAAAAGAGAGATAATTGTAAAGCACTTTCAAAAGTTCATAGGAAATAAAGTTTTCAGAAGTTTATTTTGGTAACAAAACATTGAAACCCATGCATATGAAATATATTCAATTATTTCATGGAATTATGTATTATGAAAAACTTTTGTATGGATTTCCAAAGATTTTTCATCAAAAGAAACATTAACTCAATTTCTACAAATTTTTCACCATACCCTTGTGTGTATGCATATGCCTATGACTGATAGGAGAAATCTTCAAAGCAATACAAGATTAACCAGGAAAATTTGCTTCATCTAGCCTATACTGTATATTTTCAATAATTTGAACCAAGGTTGAGCTGAAGAATTATTTAGACAGTGATAAATATAAACAAAGACTTACTACACAAATATATGCTATCAACAGGACAACACGGGAATTCTTAACTTCCTGAAATTAATTTATTAAAAAACTTCTGAGCACGAGCAAAGAAAAAAAACTTAAGACATTGAGATGGTTATTTCTTTTCTATGCTCAGAATATACCAATTTTTTATTGCATTTCTTAAAGGCAGAAAAAGAGAGACTCCCTCTTCTGCTGGTTCACTCTCCAAATACCTGAAACAACTGAGGCTAAGTGAGGCTTGAAGCAGTTGCCCTGGGATTCGATCGGTTTCTGCCACATAGATGGCAAGGGCTCACCACTGGAGCTGTCACCTGCTACCTCCCAGGGTATGCAGTAACAGGAAACTCGACTGCAGAAAAGAGCCAGGATTCAACCCCAGGCACTCCAATACGGGATGCAAGCACAACGATAGCCACTCCAATCTCAGTATTCCTTATAGTTAAAAACAAAACAGCAGTAATTCAAACTTTTTCTATTCACAGGCCAGATATTAGTTCAACCTAGAGAGTTCTACCTAAATATTGCTATACTACTTGCAATTTATACCTAAACTTTAAATTTGCTTACTTTGCTTTTGCTTCTGAACATTGGGAAATTTATTTTCATAACAGATAGTCTATTTGTTCATGAATTTCCTGATACGCAAGGTAAGACTATTCTTCATATGCCAAACAACCCCCTTTAAGAAATTCCAAAGATTGATTTTCCAAGAATGTTTGAGTGCTGGCAACATCTATGTAAGAAGTATCTCTTCTCAGGTTTAAAGCGTTGAACACTACAGTTATGCGGACTATCCAAAGTTACAGCACACTTGGGGCCAGTGCTGTGCTACAACAGGTAAAGTTGGCACCTGTGACACTGGCATCCCACATGGGCACCAGTTGATGCTCCATTTGCAGTGCAGTTGCCTTCCAATGGTCTGAGAAAAGCAGCAGTGCTTAAGTACTTGAGCACCCACGCAGAAAACCTGGAGGAAGCTCGTGGTTCTGGCCTTTAAGGCCAATCTGGGAAGAGAACCAACAGATGGAAGATCTTTCTGTTTCACCCTATCTCTGCATAACTCTTTCCAAAAACTTCTAGAGAAGATTTAGTGTAATTTTCAGCATCTGACTTACAGTTGCATTTCATACAGTAAAATCTAATAAAACAGAATGATTTCACTGTATCATCTCCCCTATGTGGATATACAAATCTACACAGAGTTCAACAAGAAACCAATTCTCCCAGAAATTAAGGGTTCTTATTCCCTTATGAATGAATTTTTCATAACTTGTCATTGCATAATTAACTACAGACCTGAATAAGCCATTTAGTGCATTATACAGCTACAAGTACTAAATCTAAAACAATAAATTCCTCACTTTAAAAAAGCTTCTTTCTCATGCCTTATCTCACCACTACAGAAATAATGCTGGAGCAATTTTTGATTCCTGAATTTAATTCCCATACTCTAGCATTATATTCTCTGGTGCTTACAAATATAGCAACAGAAGGAATAGCCTAAACAGAAACCCGAGGCTGGAGAGTTGAGGTCTCCAGGATGATCCAAGTACTTACATACAGCTATTATCATGAAAATGTCAACAATCCCCTGGGTAACCCACTGCCTAGAAGAAGTGCTATGCCTTACAATTCAGACACAGCTGTGAGGACACCAACAGGTGTACTTTTATTTTGCATCTATTGTTGCCTAATGGGGACAAAAATGATTACTGAGCATCTGCCAACTTGACAAAATGCTACAATTATCCTAACCGTGTAATGCCCAACCAGCCTTAAAAAAATACCCATCCAGCCTTTTAACAGGGGTGTAAGTGGAATATACCCAGTGAAAAGTAGCTTAAATATCACAATGATTTTAGAATATATTTATTTTTTTGATTTCTCTAAGAAATAATAAAAAATGCAAAGTATTTTTCCTCTTTAGACCAAACTTGAGCTAATAGCATATGCATTCATTTGATTTTAAAAAATTATTGATCCATACCATTACTATCTCATCACATTTTTCCTGAAGATTAGAAATGATTCAAAGTTTAAATGTTCACAGTTAAATTACGAGGGGGAATTTTATACTTGGTTATCATACTCCTAAAAGTACTTACAATTACAGATCTATTTATTCCATCTTCAGTGATAAATAACGTTCAACATTGGAATCACTTTTTAAGTATTTGCCCACCTATTTAGTTGAAAAGCAGGACAACAGAGAGAGAGGAAGGACATAGAAAGATATTTCATCTGTCAATCCATTCCCCAACATGGCCACAAGAGCCGTGGGTGTGGGGGCCCAAGCACTTGGGCCACCTTCTACTGTCTTCCCAGACACATTAGCAGGAAGCAGGGTAGCCAGGACATGAGTCAGCACTCCAGTATGGAATGCTGATATCACAAAGGGCAGTTTAGCTCATTGTGTCACAATGCTGGACTCCTTCCCCGACACACCGTATTGTTGTTATTACTGGAGCCTAGGAGATTTGAAATGATAAAGTTTGACTCTTCTACCTGTGTTCTTTTCCAAGATTTTTTGACTATTTGGGATTTCTCCATTGTGTATGAATTTTAGGACGTTTGTCCATTTCTGCAAAAAACATCATTGGAGTTTTGATGGGACTGCATTGAATTTGCTTATCCATGTGAATAATACTGACAAGTTAATATCAAATCTTCTAGTTCCTAAACAAGAATGTGTTTCCATTTATTTGTGTCTACTATAATTTCTTTTAGCAATCTTTTGCAGTTGTCATACCAGTCCTTTATTGCCAGTTAAGCTAATTTATAACTTATTCTTGTTAAACTGACTGATTTTTACAATTTCCTTTCCTTTTATCCATTATCTAGAAATGCAACTAACATCTTGTATCATGTGTCCTGAAATTTTTGCTGAATTTGAGATTTGTTTGTGCAATTTCTGAAATTTTCAATACATAATATTTTCTAAGACAATTGTATTTTTTATTCCAAACTTGAATGCCTTTTATTTTATTTCTTGCTAAACTGCTCTGACTGGAACTTTGGGTATTATGTTGAAAAGTGGTGACTAGAACAACAATGTATTTTAGTTTCCTAATCATAGAGAAATACCTTTCTGTCTTTCACCACTAATTATGATTTAGCTGTGGGGTTTTTTATTATTGGAGAGTCAGATTTACAGACAGGAGGAGATGCACAGAGAAACATCTTGCATCCACTGGTTCACTCTCCAAGTGGCCACCAATGGCCAGAGATGAACTGATCCAAGGCCAGGAGCCAGGAGTTTCTCTTCCAGGTCTCCCACATGGATGCAGGGTCCCAAGGCTTTGGGCTATCCTCTACTGCTTTTCTGGGCCACAAGCAGGAATCTGGATGGGAAGTGGAGAAGCTGGGACACGAACCTACCCACATTTGGTATATCAGCGCCTGAAAGGCAAGGACTTTAGCCACTAGGCTATCACACTGGGCCCTGACAGAGTTTTTATATAGAGCTTCTATCATATTGAAATTTCAGTGTTCCATTATTAAATGCTGTTGGATCTCATCAAATGCTTCCTCTGCAACATTTGAGATCATTGTTTTCCCCTTTTATGCTAATGCAACGTGTTACATTGATCCATATTGACATGCTGAATTATCATTTCAAGAACAAATCCCATTGGCATGTTGCGTAATCTTTTTATAATGCTGCTAAATCTGGTTACAGTTTTATTGAGCATTTTTACATCAATATTCATACAGCATATCCATCTATAATTTTCTTATGCTGTCTGGCTTTAATGTAAGAGAAATATTGACCGCCTATAAAGAAATAGGGAATGTTCCTCTCCCTTCAATTGTTTAGAAACTTCTGAAGAAAAAAAATGATACTTATCTTTAAGAGTTTGGAACAATTGACAAGGGAAACCATCAGCTCCAGGAGCTCTCTACATTTTGACTACTAGATAAATCTCCCAATTAAACATCTATTCACATTTTCTGTATCTTCATTATTTTGTGCTCAAATATTTTGTGTTCTAGGAATTACATATTTCATCTAAGTTGTCTGATACATAATTATTTATAATGTTCTCTCATGATCATTTATTTCTGTAGAAGACTACTAATATACTCATTTTCATTTCTGCTACAGACAATGTAAGCCTTCTCTCAGTTCGTCTAAAGGTTTGTCAATATTGTTAATTTTATAGAGTGAACTTTGGGTTTCAATTATTTTCTCCAATGTTTTTCTATTCTATATCACTTACCTATCTAGCCATTTAATTTCATGCCTAATGCTGATTTATGTTTTACTTTTTCCAAGTTTCTTGAGGTAGAAGCTTAGGCTGTCATTGACATGAAAGCTTTAGGTGCAAATTTCTGGCTAATACTGGTTTAATTGTGTCTTGTAAGTTCTGGTATGCTGTGTTTTGATTCTTATTCATCTCTAGTATTTTTTTTGTTTCTCTAGTGACTACTTCTTTGAGTCATTCATTCAACGTTCAGGGATCCTAGTCTGAGAAAAGCAGCAAGAAATATAAAAATCATCCAAATTGGAATGAGCTCTTTACACCTAACATTATCTTATGTATAAAATTCATGAATATTTAATCTAAAAGAGAACTGTTATGATAAATCAATTCAGTAAAATTACACACAATACAAAATCAACATGAAAAATGAGCTAAATTTCTACAGGCTAGGCAGCAAGCAATTCAAGAGGAAAATAAAGACAACTATCCAATCAACAACAGAATCAAAGCATATCAAATTCCCAGGTATGAGTTTAACCATGGAGATGAAGGATTTAGAAACTTGGGAAAGGATATGTCACATACCAGAGGGTTAGGATCTATGTCTGACATTTTTTCCTTTGTATATTGTCTTCCAGATCCATCTGTATTGCCTCAATGCAAAGATTTCCTTCTTTTAAAAGATTGATATCCCATCAAAGGTAGAAAAATAGAAGAATACACACACACACACACACACACACGTTCACTAATCAATGGACATTTAGATTACTCCCCTATCTGGGCTACTGTGAATAGTGCTTCAATAAACACACAATTACAAATATAACTTTCGAGATCCTGACTTCAATTCTTTATATACACACTCCAAAGTGGGATAGCTGAATCAAAAGGTAATTTTAGTTTTAATACTCATTAAGAACTTTCACATGACATTCCATTGTTGATTAGGGATTACTTACACTTCTAAAAGGTATTTTTTTCATTTGATAAGAGGATCATGTATTAACAGTTATTTTCTTCCTGCACATGAAAGATACTGGGCCTAGCATGATGTCTCAGTAGCTAATCCTCTCCTTGCCAATGCCAGGACTCCATATTGGCACTGGTTTGTGTCCTGGCTGTTCCACTTCCCATCCATCTCCATGCTTGTGACCTGGAAAGACAGTGGAGGATGGCCCAAAGCCTTGGGACACTGCACCCATGGTAGGAAGACCTGGAGAAAGCTCCTGGCTCCTGGCTTTGGATCAACTCAGCTCCGGCCATTGTAGCTACTTGAGGAGGGAACAGGCAAATAGAGAATCTTTCTGTCTCTCCTTCTTTCTATGAAACTGCCTTTCCAAAAATAAATAAATCTTAAAAAAAAAAAAGGAAAGAGTTCCCCTTTCTCCACATCCTTGTCAACATGTCACTTTTTTTAAAATAAAAGCTAATCAAACTGGAGAGAACTGATGCATGGTTGTGGTGTTTATATTCCCTGATTAGTGATGGTGAGCGTTTTTTCATGTACCTTTTGGCCAGCTGCATGTCTTCCTTTGAGAAATGTCCACTCACAACTACTGGTTTTTAATTGGATTGTTTTTTCATCTGTTGAGTTCCTTCCATACTCTGGCAATTAACCGCTTGCCAGGTATGACATTTACACACATCTCCTCACACTCTGTGTGTTGTCTCTTCACTCTGCTGATTGTTCCTCTTACTGTGCAGAGGTTCTTCGGTTTAGGAAAATCTCACTGATCTATTTTTGGTGTTGCTTCCTATGCTGTTGGGGTCCAATCCAAAAATTTCTTGCCAATTCCAACACCTTGAAGCATTTTGTGTTACTGTCTAGTAGCTCCAAAATGTCGGATCTCCAAAATAAGATTTTTTTTTCTAATCTCTTTTTTAAGGTCTTTCACCCATTTTTACCTGATTTTTTGACATGGTAACAGATAAGGGTCTAGTTTGCTTCTTCTGATTTCCTCAGCACTCTTTATGGAAATAATTCATTTTTTTTCTTTGACTTATTTCACAGGTGTGGTTACAAAGAGGGAGGGAAGGACTCAGCTTGAGAAAGGAAGATACTCCATATTCTGGTTCACTCCTCAGTGTTGCACTGGTTAGGGATAGACCAAGCTGAAGTCAGGAGCCAGGAGATTCTTTGTCTGCCATATGGGAGGAAAAGAGTTATTTTCCACTGCTTTTCCCAGGCCATTAGTAGGGAGCTGGCCTGGAATTGGAGCAGCCAGAATAGGAACTGGGACCCATATGGGACGCCAGCACTAGCTGGTGACACTTTTACCCACTCCATCATGATTCTGGTCTCAAGTAATTCATTCTTCTAACTCATATTGTTAACACTTCTATAAGATGAACATGTTCACTTATAGGGCCTCTATTCTGTTCCACTGATCTAGGTGTCTGGTTTTATGCCAATACTAGGTTGTTTTTAAGTAAATATATGTAGAATTTTTTTCATATAGGGAAGTCAAGTAAACTTTAATCTGCCTGAACTAAAAATCTAAGTATATTCGATATAAACTTCACTTTGGAATATATATACAAGAATGATAACTTTAAAAAGGCAGAATCAAATTTCCAGCTTGGATGCTTATTACTGTTATGTCTTTTTGCGGTAACTAACCTCTCGATGGGCTAAGTTTGCCGCAACAGGTCGAAACAGCAGATGCAATGAGACACCTAGGAGGTCCTTTTTTCCAGCATGGTAGGGCCCACAGGATGGGAGGGAGGCAGAGGGAAAGAAAGGGCAAGGGGCAGCACACAAAGGGGACACCCACACACGAGGGAGTGTGGCCGGAGGCAGCGTCACAGGATCACGAGGGATTGGTGGATAGGACTGTCAGAGCCACAGGGGATTAGCAGGTGTATCAGTGGGGGAGGTCTCAGGGGGGTGGCCTGCAAGAGACTGGTGGGTGGAGCTGTCACAGTGCCATGAGGTTACAACCCATTGGTGGGAACAGGGTTACGAAATTACAGAGGATTCACAGACAACAAAACCTGAATCTAAAGGGCTAGTGAATCTATACGAAGCCGAGACCTAGAGAAAGCAGATAGAAGAACCAAAAAACTCTACATAGAAGAACCAAAAAACTCAATACAAAGACTCCTAGAACTCATACGAGAATTTGGCAGAGTGGCAGGATACAAGATAAATGAACAAAAATCAATAGCCATGGTGTATGCAAATGGCCGCAAGATGGAAGAAGATCTAACCAACAAGCTACCATTCAAAATAACAGAGAAAAGCATGAAATATCTGGGAATAAATTTAACCAAAAGCGTAGATGACCTTTATGAAGAAAATTACAAAACACTCAAAAAACAAATAGAGCAAGACCTCGAAAGATGGAACAACATCCCACGCTCCTGGATAGGCAAAATTAATATCATCAAAATGTCTATACTACCAAAAGCAATATATACATTCAAGGCAATCCCAATCAAATTACCCACAGCATTCTTCATCGAACTGGAAAAAATGATACACAGATTCATCTGGAAACACAAAAAACCACGAATAGCCAGAACCACTCTGAAGAACAGGCACTTAACAGGGGGAATCACAGTACCGGATCTATGGACATACTATAGGGCAGTGGTCATCAAAACAGCCTGGTACTGGCACAAAGATAGAGAGGAAGATCAGTGGAACAGAACAGAAACAACAGATGGAAACCCACACAGATACAGTCAATTAATCTTCGACAAAAAGACAGACAACAACCCAAGCAAATGGAAAGGTCTGTTCAATAAATGCTGTTGGGACAACTGGTTGATAGCCTGCAGAAACAAAAAGATAGACCCACATCTCTCACCACACACCAAGATCGAATCTAAATGGATAAAAGACCTAAACCTACATCCAGAAACCTTCAAACTTTTGGAAGAAAATGTTGGAAACACACTGCAACACTTAGGGGTAGGCCCTCACTTCCTAAAAAAGACTCCAAAAGCAGTAGAAATCGAGACCAAAATAAACAATTGGGACCTCATCAAACTAAAAAGCTTCTGTACAGCTAGAGAAACAATCAATAAAGTAAAAAGGCAACCCACAGAATGGGAGAAGATCTTCGCACACGACATAGGTGATAGAGGGCTAATCTCCAGAATACACAAAGATCTCCAGAGAAACCAAAACACCAGAACAAACAAACTGCTCAAGAAATGGGCACGGGAAATGGGCAAACACTTCACAAAAGAACAAACCCAAATGGCAAACAAGCATATGAAAAAATGCTCAAGTTCCCTGGCAATAAGGGAAATCCAAATGAAGACAACAATGAGGTACCACCTAACTCCAGTAAGGATGGCACACATACATAATACCACCAACACTTGCTGGCGAGGATGTGGGGAAAAGGGAACCCTTCTCCACTGCTGGTGGGACTGCAGACTTGTACAGCCTCTATGGGAATCAGTTTGGCGAATACTCAAACAACTCAAAATCAACATACCATATGTCCCAGCAATAGCACTCCTTGGGATATATCCAAAACATCTCCTACACAAGAAACCAACATGCACGCCTATGTTCATAGCAGCACAATCTACGATCGCAAAACCTGGAAGCAGCCAAAATGCCCATCAGCGGAAGACTGGCTAAGAAAGCTATGGTTCATCTACTCCATGGAATACTACTCAGCTATTAAAAAAAACGAAATGCAGTTCTTTGTGGACAAATGGGCCCGACTGGAATCCATCATGCTAAGAGAAATGAACCAATCCCAAAAGGTTAAATACCACATGTTTGCCTTAATCTGAGATGAAAAGAGGACAACTTGGAAAATAGTACCTGTATATTGTAATATTAGTGCAATCTCTAACAACCTGTATCCAATGCAATAAGATAATGCGATATAATCTATAAACCAACAATTAATGTCAGAATACTTAAGATCTACATCGAAAAACTGTATAACCTACTATACCCTCAATACGCTATGTTAACCTGTAATGGGGGGGAGTGCAGGGAAATCTTTCAGGACCATAAAAAGAGTGAGAAAAAAGTACAATATAGCCTATCAAGATCAAATCTGGTAATTCATAGATAACAGACTCAAAGCGGCACTAAACAACAATAAAACTACTATACCAATGCATGAGGGGGGAATCGGCTGCGATCCTGACAACCTCTTAACAGGAGGTCATGTGCGTGGAGCAGGGGGGCACTCCAGAGTGGAGCAGGTGGTAAGGAGGAAGCTTGGATCCCAACCATGAAGACTCCCAGACCTTCACCACAAACTATTAATACGAGCAACAAGGACTATATCCCAACTGCCAAGGAGGCCACAGGGAATTGGAAGCCCTCGGAGGCCAAGTACTCTGAGGTCACCCACCCCCAACCAGAGCTTCCACAGGGGATGGAAGAAGTCCAAACACTACCGTGCAGAAACCAACGTCATTGGAAAGACAACCAGAAGCCCTGAGTGGTCTGCAGAAACAGAAGAACAATAAACGTCCTTCGGGACCAGGGAGGAGAGCTTTCTCTGGTCCGAGCCTGGCTCCACCTCTGGACCCCCGCCCTCCCTCGCAATGACCATCGGGATCGCTTCGAAAACCCCTCACAGCAAACAATCCTACAAACTAAAAAAAAAAAAAAACCTAAAATAAATAAACAACAGAAAGTAGAGCTTGAAATCTGACAGGAAAGAGCTGGCATGGATTGGCTCATGCCTCGCTGGGTGGGTCACAAAGATTAGTTACTCCTCACCATGGTGTTGAGGATTTTCCTGCACACCCCCCCCAAAAAAACAAACAAACAAAAAAAAATGTTTTGCACCTAAAATGTTGACATATATCTTGTTAGAGTTACAAGCCAGTCTGGATTATCCTAAAATCTGCCAAGATCAGCAAAATTTTACTTCAACACAACAACTGGCTAAATACTAAGATGAAATGGACACAAAACAGCTGAATGGTGCCTTATGGCCATTTTAAGGTATAGAGCAGCCGGTCCTGTATATGAACTAAAATTGAAATGTCAATGAGCTAATCATAGGTTGTGGCTAGGACTTGTTTTCCTTTTTTTTTTTTTTATTTTTTTATTTTTAATACACTGGTTACTCAAAACCATGTCAATTCCGTAACATTGCAAATTGCTGTTGATGTTATATTGGGACTCTTAATTGACTGTGATGATATTCTGCCAGCTCAAACTTCAGACCAGAAAAGGTCTCCCCAAGAAACTGTTCAACCCATCTGGACAATAAGTAGCTGGACTCTATGCTTGGTATATGTTTGCAATGAAAGAATCTTGATTGAATTTGAACTGTAATACTGCATCAAGGTGGAGGAATCCACCGGGGGGGGAGGGGGAGGGATGGGGGGATTCCCAGAGCCTATGAAACTGTCACATAATGCAAAATAATTAACTATATATATATATATATTGTATATATATATTTATATATATATACATATATATACATATATATATAAATATATATATACATATATATAAATATATATATAAATATATATATACATATATATATAAATATATATATATATATATATTTATATATATATAAAGTAGTACCAAGTCCAAAATGGCAGGGGCCTTCAGGGCGGATGTGCAAGTCATTCCTCACATTTACTATACAGATTACTGAGTTTTATCACAGAATTCCGCTCAAAATCACTAAGATCAGTCTTCTCTAGGGAATCTGAAGATACAACTTGGCTTTAGCTAAATCCTAGTCCCCCACCCATCTCAGGGACCCTAGGATAACTAGTTTGTTAAGAGCTTGTATTTTTCTCCCAATACAGTGGAATGCCATCACACCAGAACCCCACATTTGTTGAATGGCATTACCACAGCCAGTGTCAAAAAGAAAAGATATGTGAACAGAGGAATAGATTTGTGAACTGAAGGACTTATGACTGCTTAAGGACTATACTATTATAATAATAAGATAAAATGAGTTGGGGGTGGAATTTGGGGAAGAGGTAGGGAAATCACAGATCCTATGGAATTGTACCTTAAAATTCAAACTAAATTTAAAAAGGAAAAGTGATTTTTTTGCCCATTTTATTTTTTTCTCACTCCTCTAATACCGTTATTTGAGTGTTTGGCAATATTTCCTGGGGACCTTACAGCATTTTTTCATTCTTTAACAAATCACTATTTTTTTCAGTTGCCCTGAGAATAAAAAATTGTGATGAGTTATTACAGAGCACCATGCAGCAGCGATACTGTTTGCTGAAATCTATGGACAAAGAGACTATTCCAAATGCTCGTCTGTTCCAAAAACTGCTCAGGCAAAGAAAAGGGCTGGGCTTTCCCATTTCTCCTACTGCCTTTTCACAGTCGTTGAAACTCGTGTGTTTGCATGTGCCCTCAAAGAAAACTAATGAATTCTATTTCCTGCACTTACGGCAATCTGAGCTGAGCACAGGGAGCAGTGATGCAATTGGCATTTGATTCATCAAGCCCACACTTCTGCACCTGTGCCACTGCCAGCGGGAACGAGGCAGGCTAACACAACACTTTGCTCTTCCACATCCCCAGGGACGGGAGAGTGTACATACAAAGGAAAACAAATTCATAACACAAATTATTTCTATTAATGATCTGTACACTTTAGACAAAGCATGACCTAGCATATTAGATCTTAGTATAATGCTTACACAGTATCAATATAAAAACTGTATTTCCTTCCTTTTTCTTTACTTGCCATGTCAGGACATATTTATATATCAGAAAATTAAGCTTGCAACAGGGCAATGAATGACTGTGCTGCTGTAATAACTTGGGGACAAATAACAAGAGGGCTTTCCCAAATCCTCCTCCTATTATTTGCAAAGGGGAAGCTTGTCCCTTTATGCTTATAAATCAGTACCATTAAAAAAGTAAGTCATTTAAAAATATTGGAACAGACTGAATACAGTCATGTGGGAACCCAACTATTTTCCATTAAGCTAGATAGTAAAGAGTTTTGCAAAAATATAAAATCATAAAGAAAGGGCTTTAAACAATCTTGGGACTTACAAAAGGAATCCCAAGGCTGTGAAGTTCCTCTTGTAGCCATCAACATGGCCACAGCGGTGCACAGGCTAGGGCACATGGAGCATCCTAGTTTCTCTGCTGGCTTCTCAGGGTTTAGCCGGAGACCTTAAGCCAAACCTACCTGAACTCACTCATCTAAATGTTCCATTGTCTTTGAGACCATGGCAGAGGAGACTCTGCCTCTCTGATGGAGTACCTTAGAAAGGGTCTTAAGAATGCCAAGTCCCATCTGTTCTACATGCCAGTTACTCCAGCTGAGGTAGCAGAGTGCCTCACAGGGCTAGAAACCCCACGCCTGCCAGCACAATGCGGCCTCATTTTGCTGTCCTCCATTCCCTCTCCCCTCACACTCAATCACAGCAGTTCAGAGGGGGCCTAAAACCGGCTTCAGAGCTTATGTTCGCCAGAAACTCTAAAAGCAGCTGTGTCATTCCAGTCAGCAAGCAGAAATCAAGTCTGTAATTTCAACAGGAAAAAAAAATAGAAAAAGTTAACTAGTAAGAAGTGGTCAACTTTTAAAGGAATTAGAAAATACTAAAGGATATAGCAGTAGCAATTGTAGAAAATAGCTGGTCCATCTGCAGATGAGGAAGATTATTCAAGACTGAGAATTCTGCACCCACTGGACATTTAACTGTAGCCCCCTGGATGACAGAGCAGAGCCCTGGGATGACAAAGGCGGAGCTCATTCACAGGAATTGCTTCAGGATGATAATCCCCACTGGATTTCTCATATACTACCACAAGCAACATCACGGGAGCAAGAAGTGAAACACCCAAACCAGCTGAAGCCCTTACTGGTTTTGCACCTAGCAATGGCCCAGCAGCGCCCTCTACTGACAAGGTTTAACATTGTGCCAAATGGAAAAAAAATGCTTAACAGGATCTAGCTTCAACATCAAATATCAGTGTCAAAATACAGCATGTATCTTCCCACCACTCCCATGGAACACCATAAATGAAGTCATAGCAAATGCAGTAAGGAGGAAAAAGAAATGTCATGTATACACATGGGGAACAACACTAAAACTTTCTTCTTTCTTGAGAGAAAACCTCTTGGAACTGATAAGCAAGTATACCAAGGTGAAGAATACCAGATGAATATCCAAAAGCCAATTAGCTTACTGTATACCCACAATGAACAACTGTAATTTGAAATCAGAAACACAACATTACTAAAAAATAAATTACTTAGGCATACGTCTAACAAAATATACACAAAACTTACGCAGAAAACTATGAAACTCTGATTAAAGAAATCAAGGATCTAAATAAGAGACACTATGTTCATGGACAGGAACGCGATACTGTCAATGTGACAGAGTTTCACAATCTAATCTATAAATTCAATGTGAACCAAATCAAATTTTCAAACCAGTTACATTGAGGAAAAGGTTTGTATCAAGGCACGAAAAAAATGCATATAGAAAAAGAGAGAAGAAAAGGCTGGTAGACTAATACTACCTGGCAAGATTACAAAGCAACAGTAATATTGTGGTGCCAAAAATAAATGGATCATAACAGAGAACTCACAAATAGATCCAGACAGACACAATCACCTGAATATAGACAAAGAATTTAAAAATAACCCAATGGAGAAAGAATTGTTTTAAAACTAATTATCCTAAAATTTGTGCCTGTGAGATTCCAATATGACTGAATAGAGAAAAAAAAAAAAAAACATGCTGATTTTGGCCAGAAGAAAAGTAGAGGACTGCATTCACAAGGGAGAGATGAAGAAAAGTTTGCAGTGGAAATTCTACAGAAAGCAGAAAGATGCCATGGAGTTTCATGGACCGTACAAATACAACAGACATCAGAAACATTACAAGCATCTCCAGCACCCCAGGGCTGCAAGCCGGAAGAGACTGCAATTTCAAGAGTAAGGCAGAAGCACAAGCAGGAGCCAGTGTCACTGGTGATACTGCCCGAGGGAGAACCTTGCAGAACACACTTACTTCAGCCTGGCCTGGAATCACAGTGGGCTTCAGGGAACACACACAGCCATAGGAGAAGGGCATCTTTATTCCCATCACCCCTCCAAAGGCACCAGGCCACCAGTGGGAAGCTAGCACCATCCTAACTCCAGTTAAAGGTTTTGGTGGCCTTTGCATCATGGATTTGACCAGGAAAAACCATACACAAGAAGGAAATAAGCATTTCAGTAAGGGGCGAGGCTTGAATAATTTGCTTAAAATCTTAATTGTTTTGTCAAGCACAGAGAGATGAATCAAAGGCAGGCAATCAAAGGCCGTGATTATAAAGCACTTAGCTAGTTGGAGTCATGCTAACAATGGGATCCCTTAGCCACCATGTAGCACTGATATTATTTTGACATTTTTATAAACAATCCGTGAGAGAAAGACATCTTCAGATTTGGAGAATAAATTTAGCGTCTTCCACGTATAGAACTGTCAAGCTAGTTGGGAAAAAGCTGCCTTAAAAATGTCACACGATGGAAGGAACAGGCAGCAGCAAAGAGGCAAATGGGCTTCAAGGTGAGTGCCAGGTACGGTATTCAAGCAAAAATTATTCCCAAGAATTAACCGCTTAATAAAGGATGATTTGTGAGACTGTATGCCTAACACTGAGATCATTTCATAAAGACCGCACTTGTACAGCCACCTACCAATTTACATTTTCACCTAAGGCCCATATACATATCAAATTTAATGTATTTCATTATCAAATGTTCACTATTCCTTCCTCCTACTTTAAGCCATCCTTCTGTGATTTCTCACGTTTTCTTTTTTTCCATTTTTTTATTATTATTATTTTATGATACAATTCCATAGGCTCTGGGATTTCCATTATCCCCTCCCCAAATCTTCTCCCTCCATACACTGATTCTTTTTTATATTATTACAATAATACAGCTCTTCCTAAACAGTCATAAGTCCATCACTGAAGACATGGGCAATGGCAGAGAGGCCAGCCATCCTATTGTCAAGATAAATATAACCTTTTCATTGGGAGTTCATTTTTGATCTGGAAGTAGAGATGATACTGCATTGTATCCTCACATCTGGATACAACAGTGTCCATTATACAGTTACTATAGAGCACTTGCTCAATCCAGAAACATTCGAGTCACCATGCTCTACTTGTAGCAAAGATCGCCAGCGGAGTACATCAATCTATGCTCACCTAATGTACTCTAGTCTTCTTGCAGTTTAGGATGAGTCTTAAGCTTATCTCCAAGGAAATAGTACAGAAGTAATGGAACACAATTTCATGTCTGGCCAACAAAAATCTCTTGTACACATGCCTCCATCCTTGCTTTGCCCTTCCTGCAGCCCCAGAATTCCTAAGGATGAAAACAGTACTAGTCAAAGTGATCTTGGAATCATGTTCAAGGAGATCTAGATTTGATTAACTGGGGTTCCTAAGTTATCAATCAGATTCACATGCCAAATGCAAGCAGAGAGTAACTTGAGCTATCAGATCATGGGGTCTCTTTGTTATCATTGTAGAATCTAGGCTGTCTTATCACCCTTATCTCATCATAATCACAAATAACCATTTCCTGCATATTTCCCAAGCTCTCCTGCTTCTGTCCCTCCCTACTACCATAAAAAAAGTCTCTCTGCTATTTTATCATCTCTTCAGATAGGCCTCTCACAGACATGTCCAGCTTCCAAGGATCCATTGTATTTCTAGTCAGTTTACACTTAACCATACTCGCTTCCTGAGAGCCCTTAGGGAGGTTGTTCTCTGACGATACCACTCGCCTACGATGAAGCAATTTTGCTGTCCAGGTTGGAATAACATCATCCCATGGTCTCAGAGGAGGTTCTAGATGGAATAAGCCAATGAAACAGCTCGATTCCTTTGGCCAAAAACTTGGTTCATTGCTGGCCATGTACAATTTGGTTTGATGACTGAAAAAAATTGTTTATGTCTGTCTGCTCATTCTCTCTCTGCACATAAGCACTAAAGCAGAATGCTCCAGGAAGTGTTGATAGCCATCTTAGAATCAGGAAGTGGTAGAAATACTGCGGAGTGAAGAGTTAGGAAAAAAATATGTCTTCCCTGACAACACTCAGCTTCTGGTTCAAGCATTCCTTTTTATCTCTGGATACTCCACTTCCATGTGTCGGCTTGTTTTAAAACCCAATTGGAGTCTGCTTTTCTAATCCTTACAATGCAAAATGTACCAACTGAAACATTTCTCATTCCAACCGCAGTTCATCCTCCACATAACCCACCAGAACCACATCTTTAAAGTAAAAAAAGCTGACCAAATAACTCTCCCACTTAAAGTCACTCGAAGTTTTCCACACGTGCCCCTTCATCCTATCTGCCTCATTAAACACAGGACAGTGTTTTCGTCTCAGTGTAATACGCACCCAGAAAGAGCAACATTGCTGCAGAAACCTTCTCAGGGCCACTTTCCCTGTGATCTATGGATTTCCCTGAATATTTCTCCTAGTTGCAGACAGTGGCTCTTGAAGTGATATCCATCCATAATCCATGTGCAAAAACAGACACCAGCGGAAACATCCATTGTAGTACTGTGTGCTCAAAGCGCACAGCAACTCAACAGCTTGTATGCAGCCCACTACAGAAATGAACTATGACATCGTAATAGAAAACTGCAAGGCAGTAAAAGAAACGACATATTTCAACCTGACTAAATCCCCAACACATATATCGAAAGAAAATGTCACGGAAGAATTAAACAGTGTCACTGAAACAAGCAAAACAATAACATACAAGGTAACAGCAAAAAATAAACAAAGAATGCTATTTCTGGACAAAGAAGGAGCAAATGGTATCTAGGAGGAATATTCAGGCAGCTTTGAATCTACATGTGGTATTTTACTTCTAAAAAATGAACTTAATGCAACTGCTGCAAAAAGGGTTATGTACAGCTCAGTGGGGTGGTATTGAACAATTCCTTCTGTAATACTTTATGTACATTTTTGCATGTATGAAATGCTTTCTAATAAAATGCATGTGTATATAATATATAAACTGCAATGTTCAAAAGCTTTATCTTCCTTTTCCAACTTCATTAACTACATTAAAGCTTGTTCCAAATGTGACTGATCCATGACCAAGATAATAACGAGGCTCCAGTCTACAAACTGCAGAAAAAACATAATCAAGGCAGGATAGATGAACAAAATGCAAGTGAAATAGTGTCCTGTGTTGGTGGAGCTGTGGGCAAACAGCGTCTCGCATACTTCCAATAAGACTATGTGATCGGACAATCGGACAGCAGCCTGCAGAGGTAAGAAGACCCACACCTGTCACATTATACAAAAATCAGCTTGAAATGGATCAAGGACCTAAAATCTACACCCAGAAACCATCAAACTATTAGAAGAAAACAGGAAGCACTCCCCAAGATATAGGAACAGGGAAAGATTTCTTAGAAAAGAAGCCAAAAGCACAGGCAGGCAAAGCCAAAATAAACAAGTAGGACTACATCAAACTAAACAGCTTGTGCACAGCAAAGGAAACAAACTGAAGAAGTAACCCACAGAATGGGAGAAAACCTTTGCACACTACACAGTGATAGGGCACTAATATCCAGGATTTACAAAGAGCTTCAGAAACCCAGGGACAGTGAAAAAAAAAGAACCTTGTGAAGAAATGGGCAAAGGAAATGAACAAACATTTTTTCAAAAGAACAGATTCAAATGGCTAATAGACATATAAAAATATGCTCAGACTCCCTAGCCATCGGCAAGATACAAATGAAAAACACGTTGAGGTACCACCTAACTCCAGTGAGACTGGCCTACATTCAGAACTCAACAACACCTGCTGGCATAGATGTGGGGCAAAAGATACCCTCCTTCACTGCTGTTGGGAATGCAGGCTAAAACAACCACTACGGAAATCAGTATGGAGAGTGCTTAGAGAACTGCAAATAAACCTGCCATATGACCCAGCTATCCAGCTTCTAGGAATGTATCCAAAGGAAATGAAAACTACATACGTGAAGGGGATCTGTAATCCTATATTTATAGCATCACAATCTACAATATCAAAGACATAGAAATAATCCAGATGCCTGCAAAGAGGAGTGGTTAAAAAAAGTGTGGTATGGGCCCGGCGCCATGGCCTAGCAGCTAAAGTCCTCGCCTTGAACGCACTGGGATCCCATACGGGCGCCGGTTCTAATCCCAGCAGCTCCACTTCCCATCCAGCTCCCTGCTTGTGGCCTGGGAAAGCAGTCGAGGACGGCCCAAAGCCTTGGGACCCTGCACCCGCATGGGAGACCCAGAAGAGGTTCCTGGTTCCCGGCTTTGGATCAGCGCACACTGGCCGTTGTGGCTCACTTGGGGAGTGAAACATTGGACAGAAGATCTTCCTCTCTGTTTCTCCTCCTTTCTGTATATCTTACTTTGTAATAAAATAAATAAATCTTTTTTAAAAAAAAAAAAAGAAAGAAAGAAACTGTGGTACATCGACTCCAAGAAATAATTCTCAGCCATTAAAAAGAATGAAATTGGGCCCGGCAGCGTGGGCTAGCGGCTAAAATCCTCGCCTTGAATGCACTGGGATCCCATATGGGCGCCGGTTCTAATCCCGGCAGCTCCACTTCCCATCCAGCTCCCTGCTTGTGGCCTGGGAAAGCAGTTGAGGACGGCCCAAAGATTTGAGACACTGCACCCATGTGGGAGACCCGGAACAGGTTCCTGGTTCCCGGCATCGGATTGGCGCGCACCGGCCCGTTGCGGCTCACTTGGGGAGTGAAACATCGGATGGAAGATCTTCCTCTCTGTCTCTCCTCCTCTCTGTATATCCAGCTTTCCAATAATAATAGTAAAATCTTTAAAAAAAAAAAAGAATGAATTTACACCATTTGCAACTAGATGGTCCCAACTACAGACCACTATGCTCAGTGAAATAAGTCAATCCCAAAAGGACAAATATCATATGCTCTCTCTCAGAATTTGGGGAGGGGTAGGGAAATCCAAAATCCTATGAAATTCTACCAGAAAATCCAAAATAAAAATCAAAAAGTAAAAAACAATTAAAAAAAACAAGAAAAAGGAAGGAAGGAGACTAAGTCAGTTTGCTAAGGTTTTTATTAGTGCTTTTTGAGTAACTGTTTTGAGCAATTAAGTTAAGGCTTCTAGGCTTAGCTTCCTGAAAATATGGTAAGAAACAAAACAACCTTATTTCTTTAGACATTCTCTTGTTTTCATGTAACAGAAAACATCCTTAACCAGTAAGATTTACTTATGAAAAATTCCAGTATTTACATTTCTACTTATTTAGCAACTGCAGTTGCAAGAGTTGCTAGATTGTTGAACGTCAATTTAGATATTTCTATTGGAAAGTCAGATTTACAGAGAGCAGAAAATACAGAGATAAAGATCCTCCACCTGCTGGCCTACTTCCACATGGCTGTACTGGCCACAGCTAGGTCAATCCGAAGCCGGGAACCAGGAACCTCTTCCAGGTCTCCCACGTGGGTACAGGATCTAAGGCTTTGGGCCGTCCTCGACTGCTTTCCCAGGCCACAAGCAGGGAGCTGGATGGGAAGAGGAGCAGCTGGGATATGAAGCATCACCCAGAAGGAATCCCTGCACATGCAAGGCAAAGATCCAACCACCAGTTTATTGTGTTGGGCCCACTTTGTTTCTAATTACTGAAAATTAATAATCATGTAAATATGAAATAAAGCTCTCTCGATAATTTTAAAGTTTGAAGTTGTGGATTTTCCTAAACAAAAATGCCATAGTATTATGATTTGATTTTATCAATTACTAATGATGAGAAATCACATTATAAATCGGGGCCATACTGATATTGAATGCTTATTGCATGAGGGTCCAAACTAGATTAATTATAATCCTATCATAGTTTAACTGGCAACAAAGAAGATATTTTAAAAATTCTGCTAAGAAATCAATTGACATTTCTAAGGGAGATAAGATGCAGGTATTCAGAGAGGGAGAAAACAGCAAACCCTTTTCTGAAAACTGATTAAAAGCACTACCTACTAATACTTTTCATTTCGTTAAGTATGATTAACCTTAATAGTAACTGAAATCTAAATATGATTGCTCTGATTCATAAAATGCTCACTCTCCTTAAGAACACTGGCATGCCACATTCAGATTTGCAATTATTTATTAACTGCAGTACTGCCCATGATCTACAACACAAAAAGAACCTGGAGTCACAGAATGGGTTGCTCAGCCAAAGTCACTAAGTGCTTGTCAGTAAAGTGTCAAGCCAAAGCCCACAAGGAATGCTAAGGGAGAGAGGTCATGGCAATCAAAATTAGTGTGGGTGTGAGAATGGCTCATTTACTAGAAACCATAATTAATACTAGGAAAGTTTAAGCTATTCTTGTGGTTGCCTTCAGAAAACTGTTAAGCACCTGCTCTCAGCTAGGGAGTTGAAATACACAGCAACATAAACTTCTTACTTTCCCTTACCTAGAGAATGCAATCAACTGACAGATTTTGTGAACTCTGCCTCCTTGCTTATTCTCACATTCTCTCACCTCCTCTTTCTTCAAGCCACTAATTCCTTACTTCAGCATCTAATTATGAACATACATCCATGCAAAATGAGACATATACAGAGAATAGTCACTACAGTAATACATACTCACTATAGTATTGCTTGAAATAGCTAGAGACTGAAAATATCTACCTAAATACACATCAGTAGGAAACAGGTTAATAGATGATGGCACACTATAGAATTTTTGGAAACTTATAAACTAGGCAGCACTCCATATCCTGATGGGAAATGACTTCTAACATTTACTGGTGGGGCCAGCATGGTAGCCTAATGGCCAAGACCTTCATCTTGCACGCACTAGGATCCCATACAAGTGTTGGTTAGTGTGCCAGAGGTCCCACTTCCCATCCAGCTCCCTGCTTGTAGCCTGGGAAAGCAGTAGAGGACGGCCCAAGGTCTTGGGACCCTGCACCTGTGTGGGAGACCTGGAGGAAGCTCCTTGGCTGCAGATCAGCTCAGTTCCAGCCTTTGCAGCCACTTGGCAAGTGAACCATATGGAAGATGTTCTTCTCTGTCTCTCCTCCTCTCTATGTAAATCTGACTTTCCAATAAAAATAAAGGAACCTTTAGAAACAAGATTTGCTGGGTGAAAAAAGACACAAAATGTTAACCATATGCTTTCTAGAGGATAAAAGATCGCTTTTTTTTTTTCACCCACCAAAAGGTTCACAGCTGAGGTCCCAGTAATTTAAAAAAAAAAAAAAACCAATATAGCACCCATCGGTTCGCATGAAAGACAGGGCTGGAAACCGAACTGACCCAGCAATTGCAACCACCAGCTGATTGGAATGACGGACTGTACTGGGCCCTGTACTTGCCAAGTACACACAAGAATCTGGTCTGGAAACACCTCAGACAAAGTTTCTTTGGGGATCTCCCCAATCAAACTGCTGGACTCAGAACCCTAACCATGAAAAGAAGTGCAGGTTCCATGGCCTGACCATGGAGTGCAAGTATCAAAGCCAAGCCTCCTCAGAGGCTCAGACAGAGCAGTGGACAGCATATCCAGTTGCACATGAGGATATGGCAGTCCATCAGAATCTGCAGAGGATACCTGGTACCACAACAGAGGACAGAACAAATTAATCAACTGCCCCAGCCAGATGTTGGCAGTGAAAAACTGGGCAAATGGAGACTCTAAAGTGGACTATGTCAATCAGTGAATACTGCAATGACTTCACTGTGCTTGGAATGGCGAGATTGGCAACAATTCATAACTGTTGAACTATCAAAACCACTTGAGCAAACCCTCGGTGCATGCCCCACATCAGGGACCTGGGGTGGGTGGGAGACTGTGTGGGGCTTCTCCCTCTATCTCCCCCTTTTCCGCAGATACAGGAAAAAATATGGAAATAGTCTTACCCACTCTCCTGTAGCCCTTTGTGCCCTAACTATGTAAAGATTGTCAAAACTAAAGAAAAAAATAAAAAAGATGAACAATAGAATGTATGTGGACCTATTTAATGTAAGTTTAATGTAATACAAGAGCCTTCACAAGGAAATAAAGATCAAAAGTAGTAGGTGAACATGTGTCTTTATGCTTAGGTATGATGAAGAATGGGCAGTTGTAGAAAAAACATGATCGGAAAACGCAAGGATATGATATAATGAGGATAAACAGGGACCTTTTAGGGGAGGAAAGTCCTAAACCCAATCAAGTATTTGATTTCAGACAGACAACATACAGTAGAATACACACAAATACACACACTTGTTAAACACATACCTAAAATGAACACAAACCTGATGACTAAGCTTTCCTCCAGTGAAAGAGAACTAAGTGACTAGGAGATGGAGAGGTAAGGATATTTATATTTTACCTTAAACTTTCTTCCCTTGGTTGAACTTTGCACCAGATACATGTCTATTCAAAAACTACATAAATGCAGTTTTTTTAAAAAAAATGTAAATGGGTCTCAATCAGAACTGCAACCACCACAGTTCTACTAACTGCTTATTCTTCAGTTAAATTTTTTGTATTAAGGAAAAATTTCCGTAACATACCATCTGTCACTTTGATGGCTCAACCACTTGGCCCTGACACCCAGATTGAGTTCCTGACTTCCAGCTTCAGTGTGACCCAGGCCTGGCTGTTTTGGGCATCTGAGATATGAACCAGCAGTTAAGACATGGATCCACTGATCTCCAAGTAAATACCAGCTGTATATAATCATTGCTAGGTGTACAATTCACACGCTTGCAGTCCATTCATAATGGTCTACAGCCACAACTATCCAATTTCAGAAAATCACTCCCAAGTGAAATGGCCATATTCGTTAGGCAGCCATTTCCCACACTCCACTCTACCTCAGCTCCCAGCAACAATTAATCTCATTTCTATCTACTGAATTGCCTAGCCTGGATATTTCAAAAATGTATCACACACACACACATTATGTGACTTTTTAAGGCAGCTATGCATCCTTCATGACTGAAACATAATGGAGTGGCACATTTGACTTGCCAGTTAGGGTGGTAGTTAAAACATCTGGACCCCCGCCCTCCCTCGCAATGACCATCGGGATCGCCCCGAAAACCCCTCATAGCAAACAATCATACAAACTAAAAAAACCTAAAATAAATAGACAAACAACAGAAAGTAGAGCTTGAAATCTGACAGGAAAGAGCTGGCGTGGATTGGCTCATGCCTCGCTGGATGGGACACAAAGATTAGTCACTCCTCACCATGGTGTTAAGGATTTTCCTGCACCCCCCCCCAAAAAAAATGTTCTGCACCTTAATTGTCGACAAATGTCTTGTTAGAGTTACAAGCCAGTCTACATTATCCTAAAATCTGCCAAGATCAGCAAAATTATACTTCAACACAACAAATGGCTAAGTACGAAAATGAAATAGACACGAGACAGCTGAATGGTACCTTATAGCCATTTTAAGGTATATAGCAGCCTGTCCTGTATATAAACTAAAATTAAAATGTCAATGAGCTAATCATAGGTTATGGTTAAGAACTTGCTTTTTTTTTTTTTTTAACATACTGGTTACTCAAAACCATGTCAATTCCATAATGTTGCAAATTGCTGTTGATGTTATATTGGGACTCTTAATTGACTGTGATGATATTATACCAGCTCTGACTTCGGACCAGAGATGGTCTCCCCAAAAAACTGTTCAACCCATCTGGACAATAAGTAGCTGGACTCTATGCTTGGTATACGTTTGCAAGGAAAGAATCTTGATTGAATTTGAACTGTAATACTACATCAAGGTGGAGGAACCCACCAGGGGGGAGGGGAGGGGCGTGGGGAGGGGTGGGGGGATTCCCAGAGCCTATGGAACTGTCACATAATGCAAAATAATTTAAAAAAACATATGGGACCCATATCAGAGGCCCTGGGTTCAATACCCACCTCTAGCTCCTGACTCCGGCTTGCTGCTAATGCAGACACTGGGAGGCAGAATGTAATGGGTAAGTACTTGGGTACCCTGCCACCCACATATGATGTCCAGATTGAGTTTTTGTTCCCACGTCTCATCCCACTGACTCGAAGATACACAAGAGTGAGTACTCACTCGCTCTTACCTCCTCCCTACCCAGCCTGTTAAATTTTAAAATTGCAGTGGAGTTGCACATGTCTGCTAGGGTAAACTTTGTGTGAATTGTGAACAGGAAGGTAGTAAGAGCTTTCAAATTCAGACAAGGAAAGGAAAGTTGGTTTTGGTGTGAAAAGCGTTACATGCTGCAAAACGACATTCAGACTTCTACCAACACAATTTAAGAACTGGGAAAATGTACAGAGGGAACGCTAACCTGTTTCTCCAGTAAGACTGCGCAAGAAACAAACAGTTTCAATATTGCCAAAACACACTACTGGTTTCTGGGCCATGGGATTCAATTCCTGCTTAGTTGTGTCTGTTGAAAGCGGGTTTTTTTTTTTTTTTTTTCATTTGTTGTAATCCTTTTTGGAAGAAGTGACAGTATGATATAGAAACATTAATTTCAGTTGGTAAAACTTGGCAAAACTCTGAATGCAGTCACATTTCTCCAGTTTTCTCTGATGCTTCCAATTCTCATTCCCTCAATTACTGTTGTCTTTGTTTAAGCTACCTTCTATAAGCCACGTTGGCTTCAGCTCAGCAGCAGCAGCACCAGTCTGTTTCCCTGAGGTGGTGAGGGCATAGCCGCTGAGGCTGTGACTGGGGCAAGATTCAAGCTGGGAATCCAGTCCCCTTTCTGCAGCCAGGCCAGACAGGGCTCTTGGAAATAATACTGCACAGTCTCATTTTTAGAGGTCTCCCCTCAATTCTTCAAGCAGGATTTTTATCAGACCTTCCAGTTGCTTCTAGGCTCCAGTCCTTTAGAGTGACGGGTCACAAATACTTGGAGAAACACAGCTCCACTGACATACACAGTTCATTTCAACATGTCTATGGCAGCCCATAGACGGAAGGAATTTCAAAATACCATCCCAATCTGTGAACAACCCAAGTCCCATAAAAATAAGCAGCCCAGCTTTGAATACCCATCTCTCCTACTTCTGTCCCTTCACAAGTAAATTATCTGTTTGCCTGCATCGTAAATAATGATTCCCATATAAGGTTAAAATTTGGTTATAAATACAGAATAGAAGCAGCAATATTAAGGCAAATAGCTTTTGCGGGGAAAAGATTTCTCAAATATATTTTCTAATATTTAACAAAAAGAAAAAGAAAAATGCAGCACAAAAGGGCAAGTCAAACCCAGACAAGAAAGGATTACATGTCCATGCAATGAACGTCACAAGCTGACAGCACAGAAAGAGAATTCCTATACCACAAACTTGCTATTGCGTGGCTGCCCAATGAAGTTTCCCCCTTCTCTTGGGAACTAAGTTATGAGTCATAAAAATTTGGGGAAATTTTCATTCATTTCCACAACATGAGCTGGTATCTTTTTATGCTTTTAACAGGCAAACAATGGAAATGGGTGATGCAGAAAAGCAGGCAAAACAGCAGGGGAAAGACATTAACCTCTGGATGGATTGACAGGGTTCCAGAGATGCAGCGTGTTAGAGAATCCATCTAAGGTCTGCAGGTGTAGTTCTTACATACCATTTGCAGGATGCAGGGTATCGCATATGTAGTAGCAAAAACCTTGTTTGGGTCATTTGACCAAGTGTTGGAAGCCCAGAGATTTTAAGTAAATTGCATGAAAAAAGCATGAAAAGTCCAAGTTTCAACTTTAGCTTAGAGTACATAGCACTGATCTCAAATAAACTTAAGAGTTTTGAGGAGGTTACATATAAGAAAAATGTAAAGCTATACAGAGATCTGCACAAGCAATGCACAAAACAAAAACAGAAAAGATAAGCAGTGCTTCAAAATGACAACAAAGCATAAGGATTCAAAGCAACTGTTATTTAAGGAATCAACAGCAATTAACTCACAATTTGTATGACACAAAGTTTAGGCTCCAAATGACTAAACTGTTTTTACAAAGACCATTTTTTCTTAAATAGTCATAAAAATCTAAAAAAAACACAGAACTCACAACACTGATATGAGGAGGTGAACTAAACAAACAAAAAATAGTGGGTATTTTAACAGCAATTTTTTAAAGTTGTTAAATTTAGAACTGTAGGGCCCGGCACCGTGGCCTAGTGGCTAAGGTCCTCACCTTGAACGCACTGGGATCCCATTATGGGCGCCGGTTCTAATCCCGGCAGCTCCACTTCCCATCCAGCTCCCTGCTTGTGGCCTGGGAAAGCAGTCGAGGACGGCCCAATGCATTGGGACCCTGCACACGCGTGGGAGACCAGGATGAGGTTCCTGGTTCCCGGCTTCAGATTGGCGCGCATCGGCCATTGCAGCTCACTTGGGGAGTGAATCATCGGACGGAAGATCTTCCTCACTGTCTCTCCTCCGCTCTGTATATCTGACTTTGTAATAAAAATAAATAAATCTTAAAAAAAATTTAGAACTGTACAGATACATTAACTGTAATTTTCAAACTAAGTAAATTCTGCCTAATAAAGAAAATCTCAAAATTGGCACTGTGATCAAACAGGTTAAGCCAGTACTTGAGACACCAGTATTCCATACCACAGTACCAGTTCACATCTCTGATGAATCCGTAGGTGCAAGATGTCAGTCTGTTCATCTCTCTCTCTCTCCCTGTGTGTGTATACTACTCTGCATTTAAGATACATAAAAGTTTTTAAAACAGCAAATAAAAAGTAAACTTGAAAGAATCGTAATTATTGCAAAGAAAAAATCAAAGCTCTTACAGAAAAGCTAACAATAATGAAATACAATACCAAAGCAAGATAATTGATGTCTCCAAAGCAGAGATCACAAAACAGCATAAATGTATCCAAACATGTAATAAAAGAGCATTTCTTAAATTTAAGAAAAACATGAACATGTAGAATGAACACACACAGGTGTCCAGGACAATCTATTAAAAGCACGCCTCATATTCTGCTCGAATCATTCAACTTCAAAGACAATTCCTCAGGCATTCAAGGACAGAGAAAAGTGAAACAAAAAAATTGGAATGAACAGGCAGAATTCAGCTATAATCCATTTTCTCACAATTTTCAAAGGCAGGACAGTAGTGAACATATCTACAATGTTTTGAAGGAACGTATACTCACAAATGCTATACTTAGGAAGACAAATAAAAGGAGATGCGCATAAATCCCCAACCATGAAGCATTCAGGGAATAAAATACACAAGTCGTTCTTTAAAAAAAAAAGATTTATTTTTATGGGAAAGGCAGATTTACACAAAAAAGGAGAGACAGAGAGAAAGATCTTCTGTATGCTGATTCACTCTGTAAGTGGCTTCAATGGCAGAAGCCAGGAGCCAGGAGCTTCTTCCAAGGCTCCCATGTGGGTGCAGGGTCCCAAGGCTTTGGGCCATCCTCTACTGCTTTCCCAGGCCACAGGCAGGGAGCTGGATGGAAGTCGAGTAGCCAGGACACGAACCAGCACCCATATGGGATCCCAGCATGTGCGAGGCAAGGATTTAGCCACTAGACTATCATGTCAGACCCATTAAGTCTTTCTTAGAAAACAAACATGAACATTCATTCTATGCAATCAAGGACATGAGAAACTGTCAAAGAACTAGCAGTAAAAGACTGCTTAAATATAGATCTGTTCCACCTAACTGTGTGGGTTATCAAATAAAATAAAACAATTTTCAACCCTAACAGTTCAAATATAATGTTTGATTAAAAGGAGGGGAATGTAGAAATATAAAAAGTGATGTCTTCATTCATTTCAGGAATGCAATACATTTTACAACTCAATACATAGAGAAAGGGAGAGACTAACATACAGCCAGCTAGCTATACAAACACACACAGACATAACCTTAATTTTTCAAATTCTCTTGTGAGATTCTGAGAGGGAATCTTATAATTTTGAAAACAACAACATGTTGGTGAGGAAGCACTGATTCATATTCTACCTTTCTTTATATCAATGTCAATGTACTTCAATTTTGTTACATGTGGGTGAAATTAAAATTGCAATACTTAGTGAAATAGAATCCTATTTTTAAGTATTGTTATCTATCCTATCTATACAGTGCAAGGATAATGGAACAATGGTCCCTAATGTCAGCATCAATTCTTTTAAGATAGAGGGATTTGAAGTGATTTCCTGGCTTCTAGCTTAAATTCTTTGTAATGAGTAAAATATTCATGTCATCAAAACAAAAGAAATGTACCAAATTGATTTTACAATCTATGATTATTTTACCAGCTCTTAATGCACACCTAGTCTAATGCCAGGCCAAGGCATTAGATCAAAAAAACCTAAGTAACACCCTTTTCCTCATACTGCTCCTCATCTTGTTAAAGCTTACATGTCACTCAGATCCAACTAGATCTCAGTCCCCGCAGAGGACTGTTGAAGATCACTTCATAGAAGGTCTTCTTTGGCCTCAATTTATGAAGAGGTCATGCAGAGAGTCACCCTTAACAGTATCAACATTTAAGTGTAGCATCAAAATTGCTTTAATTTTCTACATTTTGCACAAGTTAATTTGGATACTTCAAAGAGGATGGCATAGGAAGTTAGGCACTTCTCAGTTCCAGTTGTGATTTTATCTAATCTTCCATTTTCTGTCCATAAAAGTAGGGACACAAATGTATTGTTTACAGAAGTACATTTAAGTTTGATGTCTATAAAGCACATATGAAACACAGTGGAAACCAAACTTTACCTACTGTTATTATTAGTTGAATTACTTCCATTAAAATTATGATTTACTGACTTACATTTCACTATCACTCTTCATTCCATTATTATTAAGGGGGTCTGAAATTCACAACTCTTGTGAATAGAAAATAAAAACACTTAAAAGTAGACCAAATTCCCTTTCTGGGATTAAGAAGTACCTAAAATAAAGTAGTTATTTAACATTTTTGATAAATGTTATGTCCATATTGCAAATACTGAAAGCAAATGATAAGTTTTTAGTCAGTGAGATACAAAGAATTGCTACAAAAGTGCAGGATATACGGCTCATTAGCCTTAAGTTAAGGGGCTCAAAGTATTTTAATTGCTCGTTACTTTTCCTCCACCTTCTATTGATAAACTTGAAGATAAGAGTGACTTTGATTTACTCAGAGAACAGATGTTGAACATTATAAATTTTGCCAGAAGCTAGTACGGTAAGAGAATGTATTTCCATGGTTGCCTAACTATTTCCAATTTAATTTATGTGGTACCAGTAGAAACATTAGGAATGTTCTGCATCTTTTTGCCCAGTGATGAGTAAATCAATCTCGAATGCTCCTTCGCTGATTTAATCACCCCAAAAACAGTGTTCTTTATGGCTTCTAATGTTGATTGTGACAAGAAGACATATAGAGGAATCATGAGATCTCTGATAAAGGAATAAGGGCAGAACAGAAAAGTAAAAGAACACATAAAATAAGTGAGAAGAAAGAATTATAGATGAGATAACTATGACTTAGGGTTAAAAGTTTCAACTATTAGCTCTTTGAAATAGAGTATTTTTACACATCTAGTGAAAATCATGGGCTATATGTAGGTGGAAGGAGGAAAGTACTAGGGAAAAGTGGATCAAAAGAGCATAAACAGAAATAAAGTGTTCCAATCATTTCATTTTCTTAATATATCACCTTATCTAATTTATGGATTGAATTATGAGACTAAGAGAATCTTGTAAAAGTTTGTGGGAATGTATATTATTAAGAAAAACATGCACGAATTTCAGCATTTTTTGTTCCAAAATAGGCTGATTTTCAATTCCACTTTCCATAAACTTTTCAGTGTGTCCCATTTGTGTAAGAAAAAATAAAATACACATATGTTTCAGTACTATTCAAAATTTCAGACAAAGTCTTGGAACACAAAGCCTGAGGATAAAGAGGAACTCTTATAGACTTCTGAGCTGAATTCCACAAAGGTGAAGCCCAGGAACTTCAGTTTATACAGTCTCTCAATTCCTCTCAAGTCACCAAGTAAGTGAAAAGTTTTGAAAACAAAATACACAAAGACTGGCTCCCCACTGTGGAATCAATTAGTAGATCAACAGCTCATCAAGCAAAACAATGTAACAAAGCACAGATGCAATTTGTTATACTTATTTTCAGTTATAGTCCTCCCAAACCATCAGCAAGGCGCAGTGAGAAAATGGTTTATCTCCTTCAATATTGTTCATCTTGCTCTTCCTATGTTCTCCATCTTCCGAAAGTTTTTCTGTGTGGTTTAGACACCACACAAGTCCCCACTGCATCAGCTTTCACTCTGTGCATCGACAGCAATTGCAAATGCATTCATTCTTTGCCTGGACTCACACAAGACCACTCAATGTACTGATTTTTTGTAACATACCTACACCACGCTCTGAAGAAGAGGCACTGTCACTACAAATTTTAAGTATTATTCAGAACAAATCAAAAAGCAGGAGTAAGAGAAGGAAGAGAATAAAGAAGAGGACGCAAAGAAGAAAATTAAGTTACAGAAATGCAAAGAATACTTTAGAATGAAATTTCATATTAAGAGAAGGCTGACACCATGTGCACATGGTGAGCTGTCCCTGGGTCTGCCTGGAATTGGGGGCTGCTTCCTTTCAGGGTGAGTACACTGAGGGGGGAAGTCTCCGTGACTGGGTAGGTCTGGGGCCCACCCACCGCCCTCATTGGGTGGTGCACGGGATTGGGGAGGGGTGCAACCTTGGGCCTGGGGATTTAAACTTCCAGCAGCGGGGAGGCTGTTGGTGGGCCCCAGGAAGGGGTGTGCTGCTCGGATCCCGACTCCAGCCACCATGTGCACATGGTGAGCTGTCCCTGGGGTGGCCAGTGCGCCATTTGGTGCCAGGCTTCGCCTGCTGGCCACCCGGCCAGGGAGCTCTGGGGTATTGGTTGTCTGAATTGCTGCTTAGGTAGCTCCAGGTTGATCCCACTGTGCTTCTGGGATATGAGTCAATCCTAAACATTCCCAATGGCAGTAACTCTTCCTTTGAAGAACTCGTAATCCCATAACAATGCTGAGCAGTGAACACCAGTTCATGCAAAAGCTAAGGCTCGGGGCTTGTCCAGCAGGATATCCTTTTATCTGACATGATGATGGATCAGGAGACTGGTCACATTAGGTAGGGCCATAACATTAACTAGCACTCGAGAGCCATATCCAGGGGTGGATTCTGTGTGGGATGTGTGGGCCACACCCTGTGGAAAGTCTAGCCCCACTGGTAAGCCCAAGAGTTTGGGTGGTTTTGGATTAAGCTAGGTGTGACCAAGGAGCCTGCCATCAATCACAGGTAAAGGAACCCGCAGCAGTCTGGACGTGTCAAGGCAGCAGCACCCAAAAGTGCATCCTGAATAGGGTGTGGGGTGGGCCGGGCTGCAACATTCACCAGCTCACATAAAGCCAAATGGAAGGCCAGACTGCACCGGGCACTGGCCTAAAACCCATTGGCATATATGAGAACTGAGTCTGGGAGTGCATCAAGTGGAGGAACTTGGGAAACTCTCCTGGGGAGCCACAGCTCCCACTGGTGAACATGTGGTCCAGACCTGGGGGTCAGACAAGCTGGGCAAAGTAACTCCAACAGTTGGCTAATGTGTAAATTGGTAATGGAACGGGATGTACTGGGCAGGATTGAGCAAACCTTAGCCTACAAGCGAAACTAGAAGCCAGGATGTAGCACAGGTCATGCTGAGCTAGGCTCTTGCACCTAATGGTCTACGTGAGTCAAGTACGCTAAGCCACAGTGTCTAAGGCAGAGGCCAGGACAAGTGAGGGACTGAGCCAAGCTGAGTCAGAGCATCCACTGGCATGCGCGTGATCTATGGCTAGGAACAGGCCTGGTTGGGGAGCTAAGGGGACACCCTAACTGGGTTGAGGTTTCCACCAAGGGGCACGTGTGTTGGAATGGGGGCTGCGTTCTAACTAGGAAACAGTTGTGGTCTCCCATGGCACTAGTGTGGGCTGGGATTAGATGCACCAGGCCAGCCCAGACTCCAACACCGTCTGGTGTTCTGGAGAACCAGGATGTGGAACTGACTAGGCTAGGTCTCAACCCCCTACTGAGCCATGTGTGAGCCGTATGTGGGTATGGACGAGCCATGGCTGGGCCGAAACATCCAACAGCAAGAACCAGAATGGGTTGAAAGCCAGCCAAGAAAAGCCACTATTCCTGCTAGGACAGGAGGTGAACTGAGTAGGGCTGGCTCATGGACCCCCTGGTATGTGCAAAATCTGGCATTGGGAGGGGTTCTGATGGAGAAGCCTCGGCAACTCCTCTGGCAGGACACAATCCCTGCAAGTAAGCGCAAGAAGCATGATAGGAAACAGCCCAGAATAGGCCATGGAAAGTTTCCCACTGGCATACATTTGGCATGGGTTGGGGCAGACTAGGCTGAATCAGTACATGTCATCCATTCACTGGCAAATCCGGACACCAGAACAGAGTGTGGGTCGAGCCAGGTTTGGTCGCAACAAAACCCAGTGCACAATATGGAATGCCAGGGTGAGGTTGCCTGTACTGGATGTGACCGCAGCACCCATCCAGCATGCATGAGAACCAGGAAGGGAGGGGGCAGAGCTGGCAGGGGGATTAAGGGGCTGCTCCCCTCGCCGGACAGCTACTCCCACTGGAGAGCACAGGCTGGGATGGGGACAGACCAGACTAAGCAGGGCTACAACACCTGTGGGCCTCATGTGGACTAGATCAGGGAAAAGCCAGGCTGGGCTGATTATTCCTACTGGTGCAAGCATAAATCAGAGTGGGTGAGGGTTGTTAGGGCTTAGCCACAGCATCAGAAGGCAGAAGCTGGCTCTGGGGGCTAATTCTGTCAAGTCAAATCACAGAACCACCCGAAGAGTGCATAAACTGGGACTGAGAAAGACCCGGGAGGGAAATATTTGGGAATTTGAAACATACCACTAAGTATTAAGCTCTTTTTGAAGAAATCCTACAAGTTAAAATGGTTAAGATTAACATACAGTAGAAAAACTGACAAAAGACCTGTTCAAATACAGCTGAAAACAGATATCTCTAAACATGTGATATTGAGCTCAATCTTACTCAAAAGATCCAAAAACTTGACAGCAGATTGTCTGTTGACAATTACCTTTGCAGGTAATTTATACATGACTAGTTGATACACAAAATGGTAAAACGTATGAACAATTTGGCATTATCTATCGAAAATACAAATATTTTTCCTTCTACTCTAGGAATCCCACTGCCAAGAATTCATTCCATAAGCATACATGTACATAGAAAAAATAACCAATGTACAAGATTATCTTGTTGCAGTATTTATAATATCAAAAGTTGAAAACAGATAAAATGTGCAACAAGACTATGCTGATTAAACTATGGTGCATTTTTTTTAAAGTGGCATTGCAATCAGGACATTCCCCATGCATGTTCCCCAGAATACACCATTCATGGAAACAGAACGATGGTGCATATATTGTGCTTACCTATATATGAGAACTAGAATAAAAACAAAATAACTATCTGTTTTAATATTGAATACATAAGAAATTATGACAAGTGCTCACTTGTGAGTGTCAAGGGTAAGGATCAGAGAGCATAAGGACATTGTTTTGAGGTTTAAACTGGGGATATGCAAAAAATGAAATGAATAATATTTACTATTTCAGAGTTGTGAAAGATTCCTTGGTTTTATTTTTATTATCTTTAGTTAGCATACTAAAAAAATTTTTCATGCGTTTTTCCACAGGTTGGCACCAAACCATTTACCTAGTTTTATTTCTTCAAATGTTCCCTTCATTCCACAAAATATTCCAATAAGTCTCTGCATTAGATTGTCAGAACAGGCGATCAAGCCAAGAACAGGTAGGGAAGACAGCATCTCAAAGGAAATATCTTTGGCTGAACCTGTGACAGGACAGAGTGGGTCCAGGTTCTTAGAGGTTTGTGACCTGAGACCAGAGACCAACAACCAGGCAGTATTAAACGTGCATATCCTCTGTATTGGAGCTAGTCTTGGTTCTTTCATCCAGGAAAAGCTAAGAGGCACTCTTTGCAGATTGCATCATTGGTTCTAAATTTACTTGTGCCTGTATCTACATGCTTTGCAAAGTTACTGAACAATCCCTCACATTGGAAGCATAAGAATCACTGTGGCCTATGTAACATAGATAAGGGTGCGTCAGTTAAGACTTCAGACATTAGAAGAAACTGTGGATTTCTGCTTGCCTCTCCATTCTATAGCATCCATGAGCATACCTCAACCAACCTGATGGTCCAAGAAAGATGAGACACATGTGGAAGCTCCATCTAACTTACAGTAAGTCAAGGCCAACCAAGTCAAGCCTATAGTAACAGTCCCTCTGCCACTGAATCTATAATTGTGAGCAAAAAAATCCCAATGAGCTTTTAGGCAATTTGCTGTGCAGCATCACTAAAGCAATACTTGAATGATGTATCTGAAGAAGCTAGTTCAAGAGATAGGTATAAATTCCACATTTGTGCACTTCTTCCCAGTTTAAAACAAATTACCCACCTGTTTGCTGATATCCAAAGGCTTGGGACCCTGCATCAATGAGGGAGACCTGGCAGAAGCTCCTGGCTCCTGGCTTCTGGCTTCAGGCTTCAGGTTTCAGATCAGCTCCACTTCAGACCAGCTCCACTCCGGCCATCATGGCCACTTGTGACCCGGCAGATGGAAGATCTTTCTGTCTCTCCTTTGTTCTGTGGATCTGACTTCCCAATAAAGATAAATCAATCTTTAAAACAAAAAACAAGAAAAAACTTTTTTCACATAAATACATTCCAAACATTTCATGAAGCAATCTTTCATAATAACGTGTCTATTGTATACCTGGAATTCAGGTTCAATTTTGATTCCCATATTTCTACTTGTTAAATCTCCCTCACATTCACTCTTGCTCAGCATGGAATCCATAAGAGACAGAGAAGGGTGGTTTCAGGCAGTATTTCATTGGAAAAAGGAGGCAAAGATAAGGACAATTGCCATATGTTCTGACATAAGGCAACCTCCATGCGTAATACAGAAATGGATACATAATAAATGTGTGTCCATGTATTATGCATGAACTGTATGATATTAAATACCTTGGAATTAACCTAACAAAGACCTCTATGATGAAAACTACAACACATTGTAAAAAGAAATAGAAAACATCAAATACATATATAAATACATACGTACATATATTCATCTAGATGAAATGTGCAATGGAGGCTAGGATACCAAGAACTAAAGATAGGTTGCAGTATGCATCTCTACTCCTGAATAGAAGATGGACTCTCAATGAAACTGTTAAATATATCTTGACCCTGGACTTTCTACCATTGTCTGTATCTACAATGTCAGCATACACTTAAACAGCAGAATAGTAGACATGCGACTGTTGCTGAAGGACTATATCATTGTAATAACATGGGGGAAATAATGGAGGGAGGCAGGTAATGGGGGCAGAAGGGAAAATCCCTGTGCCTACGGAAACATATCATGAAAAATTTGTAGACTATCTACTATTGTCTATTCCTACAATGTCATGATACACTAAATAGCAGAATGTTGGCCTTGTGACTGTTGCTGAAAGATTATACTATTGTAATGATATGAGAAAACAATGGGAAGGAATGGAGGATCTCTCTTCATATAGAACCATATTACAAAAAAATAAGTAAAAAAAGAGAAGGAATATCTCAACATCTACATTTCTATTCAACAAATGAACAAACAAAATGTGATACATGCAAGGGGACTTGAAAAAGTTCATGGAAAATGGATTTTTAAATAAATTTATTTTGCTGTAAAATAAGTTAAATTCAGTATTTCATAATGCACATTTATCATAAATGTTTCATACAATGCAATTTTATTGAGCCTCATACAGTAGTGAAATTCTGAAAGCATACATGAACCTTTAAAACACCATGCCAACTGAAACAGTTAAAACACAAAATGACAACTATTTTATGGTTCCACTCACATGAGCTCTCAAGAACAGGCCAATTCAGAGGACAGTAGCAGGTCTGTGGACAGGGAGGAATGCAAAGTTATTATTTAATGGATACACAGTTTCTGTTTTGAAGGATAAAAATGTTTAGAAATTGATTATAATAATGGTTACCCAATATCATAAGTGTATTTAATACCACTGAGCTGTACAGTTAAAATTATAAAATGTATAGATTTTTTTTCTATCACAAATATGTACGTTTCTGGAACCCTTATCACTGGCTAATTTTTGCTCAGCTAATCAGCTATTAATTAATAAGGAACATGCATCACTTAAAAGCTATTTTTTATTTTTATGAAGGCAAATATAACCATACTGTGAGCTGTCCATAGCAAAGTCACCCTTCTTTATATACTTTCCAGTATTACACATAGAGTAGATGCTGAAAAATATTTACTAAAATAATGAATGTCTTTGTCATAAATTCACTTTCAGTTAGTGCAAATTAGCTTATGTGAGGAGTTTTGTATCTATTGAGTATTTTTGTAACTCACAATTACTTCTGCATAGCTCTTCAGAACTAATGTTTACTATCTGAACAAATTTTAAGACATTAGTTTCATGGTGTCCACACCAAGCATAAAATCCTGAACTCTAGATTTCTTGATGCTATCCCAATAGTAGGTCTACAGAGTCACAAAGAATTTATGTACCAAGTATTTTAAAATCAGTGTCTAACACCCACATCACATAATGGAGTGCCTGGGATCCAGTCCAGGCTCTACTTGTGGTTTCAGCTTCCTGTTTACGTTGAAGTGTTTGCATTCCTGCCACCCACTTGAGAGACCTACCTGGACTGAGGTCTAGACTCCTAGCTTTCGCATGGCCAGGTCTGGCTGCTGTGGACATTTGCAGAATAAATCAACACATGCAAGATGTAAAACTCTGTCTCTGTCTGTCTCTCTCTTTATATCCTTTTGAATAAAATCAATTTTTTAAAAGTTCAGCTGTTTTCTCACTTCTCTGTGAACCTGACAACAGATGAAGGGCTATAATAAAACACCAACAGAATGAAAATTAAGTTATTTTACGCCATTTTAGATATAACTGTATCTCTTAAGACAAACAGTTGGAAAATAACTTATAAAGAATTGTCTAACTGGAAAAACACTAGATAAATTTGTCAGAGCTTTTGTTTCAGCATGAAAAGAGTTGATAATCACTTATTTCTCATTTGTCTGGTATATAAAAAGGACACCTACCTCACAAGTTTGAGAATCAAATGAAACAGCAATCCTGAACATACCTTGAAACCTGAAAGTCACACTGACATTAGTACAAAAGTGAAACTGAACTTACCCCAACCACAAACAAGCAGCAGCAAAAACTTGCCCATTATAAAGTCCAAATGGTGTTTAAACCTTAGGAACTAACTTTTATACTTCAAAAATGCATTATAATCTAGTGCAGTAATTATCAGGAAATTTAACAGGACCACATGTCTACACCAAATCCCTAGGGCTTAAAAAAAATCATCCAAAGTAAACAACATTCCATTTGGGAATAGTTGGAGATAGTGTATGACACATTCAACAGTAAAAGATACATAATTTTCTGGAGAAGTGAGAATCCTTGTGCTCTATTTTTTTTTAGACAAACTAGTATCTTGAACACTACATGGTATCCCAAGTACAGAAAGCTAACATCTAATGAGATTTTTTTCCCTCGAAGGAATTTTGTTATGGTAAAGGTCATGTTCATCAGTAATGTGAATGTGGCAATTGGGAATAATTCTTGCTAAGTGGGTAAAAAATCTTCACTGGGTCCTAACATAATTATGTTGTTTTGGCCTCATCAACATTTCATTATGGCTTACTAATCTTAGTAGGGCCTCTTTCTCTCCACAGAGATTTTGAAAGATACAAGTGACTCGTTTCTTCGAGAACATGACATAAGAAAACAAGGACAGAGCCAGTAGGAATGGAATGTATAACAATCTAATGTTGAAAATAAAAGTTACAATACTGTCCATGTAACTGTATTGCTTTCTGGAAAAACAAATATCACCATACTTTACTAAGAAACAATACATAATCTAGGGAATTTGAAAATTGTATTTGTTTGACCTGAAAGACAAATAGAAAGAACTGAATATCCAACTTTGGATGTTTCTCCGGAATCTCTAATGCAATTATAAAATTAAATTATTTTATGTTGAAACGATCAGGTTAAAAGATAATCTTACAAAAGTTTGAAATTAAAACTGCTATTGTTGAGAAAAGACTTAAATGCATTAGATATATTCATAAAACTCAACAGAAAAACAACACTAACTTGGCTGACCCTCTTGCATCCAGGAAAGTTAGACGTATATTTGACAGGCAATTAAATGCAATATTCTAAAATGGGAGTAAAATCAGCAGAGAAATCCTGCAGAATACCAATGGCAGAGTGGTTCATGTTTCTCTACCTTATTTTGGACTCCCTTAGAATGTTTTCCACTGAACTACCACTGGGTGGGCATTTGAGTCACTGTCAAAATGAAGAGCTTCTCCTTAGGAATAGTGCATGATTTGTTTTCTTATAGAGGCAATTTGGTGCTGGAGAAACTATAGGCTTTAACATTTAGTAGACACAGATCCAAGTCTGGTTTTGTCACTTACCAACTCATGATGCTGCATTACTTAATTTTTCCAAGCCTCAGGTTTTTTCCTCGACAAAGTAGGAACAATAATATCTACCTTGCCAGCCTGTTGAGAGAAGAGACAATTTTATAAATACTAACAGCCCGTTATAATACTGAAACATAGTATATGCACAAAGTTAGCTGAACAGCATATAGTGCGAAAATATCAATCTCAGAAGTTATCCATGAAAGCGAACATCATCATTGGAATAATAGCTACTATTTTCCTGAAAAGTACACAGTTAACTACTATTGAGACTATTTTTGGTGCTAGCAGTTTTCAACACAAATCTAACTTTGCTGTTAGTACTCAGACCCAACCACAAGCAGATTTAATTCATGGGCAGTCTTCTCTTAAAAGGGTTATAATGGTATCAAACATTTGAGGTTTTGATTGGGTAAGCCAAAGGATTTTCCACCCGCTGTGATTCTGATTGGATGAGTGAAAACAATAAACTTGCTACATGTGAGTTGACCTACAAAATTTATTTTCCAACCAAAAAAAATGGACATTCTAGAAAAAGCATATCATCTTCAAATGGGAGGGTAAAGTTGTTCTTTCAATCCCATTTTTCATTCTCATTATTGTACTTCTTCAGGGCTACTATATGATTTATAACTAAAATGAAAAAGGAATTCCCGTTACATTGGAGGGCTTGAAAATTTTATCATGAGATTTTTTTTAGCTCCAAAAATCCTGATAGAAGTAACAGTAAATCTGAAATCCAAAAAATTAATCAAGATAAAAGCAGAAAAAGTCAAAGATTGAGTATGCATTGTAGTCGAATGAATAGGTCTGCCTGGGTTTAACAATAAGAGATATATATATAGATATATAGATATATAGATATATCCTCTTTGTAGTGATTTCCTTCCGTTTGAGCATGGACAAATTTTCTCTCCACTAAGAATGGGTTCTTTTATTCTCCGTTTCATTCAACTAATAGTGGACTCAACTTTTCCTTAGTATTGTTGGGTGCCATGCTGTGGAAATGGCTTCAAATAATGAGCACTGGGGGTGAGTGAAATGCTGCTCATGTTCACACTGGCACACAGGAACAAACAAAAGCCCCAGCACACCAGCAGCATTCTGTTGATGTGCTGATTTTCTCCGATATGGCTCCTGCCGAGCCACAGTAACAAGGGAAAATAACAAAAAGTCAGCTAAAAGATCTGTTATGGGGATGTTGAGCAACGTCCTTTTTAAAATCAGACTGTAATATGTTCATGCAGTGCTGAAATTCACCCACACTGGTCAAAATAATTCATGAGGATGAAGTTGTAAGTCTGTTGAAAATATTACCACAGGAGAACTCTACTGGTGAATAGCCAAATAACAGCAACTAAGGAGGGTGTTAGTCAGTCTGGAGATGTTGATTATCTGTGTCACCCTATCTATTCACCATCCTACCCAAATGTGTTGTTGAAAGCAAACAGTGTTTCATATGGCCAGAAATGGTCACAATTCATAACAGACATGTAATTAACAATATGAATGGAGTAGTTTTATGACCTGTGAACTTCACCATTATCTGCCCTTTTTAACAAAACAATAACAACTTCCAGTTAATTTATGTGATTTCCTATCAGAACACTGAAGTAAGTACCAAGTACCTAACTGACCTTACCATCCCTGGCAACATTAATTTTGCATGCACATTTATAAGAATTTCAATTCCCATAAACTATAGAAAAGGAGAAGGGAATGATTTAATCTGGGATTCCCCTAGTCCGTTATAACGCTCTGTATGTCTATAAATAGCCTTTTATGAGAGCTTCAACATTAGTTACCATAATGTAAGGCATGGTGTATCTCACAGTGATTTGTTTTCACATGTTAGTAATGAACCAACAGCATTTCTTGCATCTATGGTACTGGAAGGCACATTAAAAAAAAAAAAAGATCTAGGTATGTGAAAATGGCTGGCCTTAACCTTCAAACTGTTACGAGATGGAATAAAAGTGAAAGCAACTCAAAAACCACATAATGAATTTAATGACACTCAAATAGCTTGGTCTCTGCTGGATGCCACTGGTCTCCCTCTAAACATCCTATTCATGCTACTCACAATAACGGTAGCATCACTTTTACTGACAATTTCCAATTTGCCCTGACTCTTTGGACCAATTCTACCATCTAATCACTGGAATTGAGAGTTGGAACAAAGGTAAGCTGATGGCTCAAAGTAGGTGTTTTTTGTTGTTGTTATTGGTTTTGTTTTTTTTTTTTAATTTACCTGTAGGTTCCTCCTCTAAAGACATGATTCGCCCTTTCCAATACCCAAATCTCATCCTCCTTTCTGTATTTTTGTATTTAGTAGATAAGTTAGACACACAGAAAGAGAAATCCACTAACAACTGGTGATTTATAAGCCAAATACCAGAACCCGTATTATTATTTACCAATGACATGAAGATTGGAAAAAGACTAAAACAATAAATGTTGATGAGACTATGTTGAAGAGTCTTGATTTCAGATAACAGAATTTGAATTCAAGGACTACTACATGGAAAAGCTGTGCAACATCAAGGAAACGAAAGATTATGATAAGTTGCAATTGACAGAAATCTTACACAAATGTCAAAAATAAAAATAAATGGAATTTTATAATTATGTAACTTAAAATTCAGGGAGAATCTAGCTCCAGGAATTAGTTGAACAGGGGTTTAAACAGTTTTTTTTTTTTTTTTTTTTTTTTTTTTTTTTTTTTTAAGATTCCATGTCTCTGTATTTCTCAGTTCTCGAGTTTTGTTTTTCTTGGTAGGTTCTTTTCTATCTTTGATCCTCTCAGCAAAACTGCTTCATTAGGAGAAAAAGAGCCACCTCAGTATTTCCAATAAATACATCCAGCTCTGAGTTTCACTGGTCAAGACCACACACACACACTCACACACTCTTCCTTGGAGTTAAGGGAAGTGAGGAGGAAGCATATCGGCTCCACCAAAAATGTCTTGCTGAGTCTTCCAAAGGAAAACTCAAGTGCTATGATGTAAACAGAGAGGAATGGATGCAGGCCAACCGAGAGGCAATCTAGGTGGCCACAGTGAGGCTTAAGGACTAAATGTTATTTGAATAATAAAGGTCCCATTTGGTTAGTAGGACATAAATTGCTAATTGTCCTCTCCCCTCCCAGCCCCAAGTATCTATTATCTCTTTTCAGAAAGCCGCCTCAAGTTTTGTCTGATACAGTCACCTTTACAGCTAGGTGTAGCTGTTTGACCAAGTTTGGACTGATGGGTTGTGTCAGAAAGTCTTCCAAACATAAGCTGATCTAAGAGATAAAAGTGTTTCCAGAAATGTCTTCCTCTCTGTGTTTTCTGAGAATAGTCACAACTACAAATACTACGTTGGACCAAGATTTAGAATCCACATATTCAAGAAGGTAAAGATGACCCACTTACTTGGGTCACTGAGTAGCTGAAAAACACAAATATTTGCCCAAGCTATTATTTACATCTGTCCTTGGACTTGTACCTGATACAGAAATAAGCACCTCATGTATCTCTATTATGTGTCTTATTTAAGCCTTTGTAGGGTAGATATAAATTTGAAAGCAGGGAGAGTAGATGGATTCTTATGACATTTAGAAGTAACAAGAACTTGATCAAAACCTCACATTTCTGCTCTATAAGCCTATTGAAACTATACCCCACTGTAATGATATTGAAATGATAAAATCAATAAAATCATCTTATGTATACAAAAAAAGAAAATATACGCCACTGAAATGAAAATTTTTTAGAATTACTTTCAATATATTACTCTAAACCAATCACTTCAAAACTCAAAAACATAAAACAGCACTTTTTTTTTTCTTTCACGCAAGTCTGCAGATAGGCAGGGCAGTTCTTCCGCCAATCTCTGCAGGACTTGCTCATGCAGCTATACTGGACTGGTAGGTCAGCAGAGACGTAGGCTCAGCTAGGACAGATGGCATGGCTGAAACCCATTCTCCACGTGGCCCTTCATGGAAGATTTCACTGAATTGTAGTACCAGAACAAGTTTCAAAGAAGACAAAGGCTCTGTAGTCTAGTCACCACATTTTACCATTCAAAGCAAATTACATGGTCAACCCAGACTCAAGGGGTGGGCCAGAAAACACCACATTTTGATTAAATGAACTTGCAGATGTGATAGTCATGCTTTTTAAGATTTCCACAAGCAATTATGATCCAGGTTTACATAGTTGCTGTTCTACCATTTATACCTAATGAAAAAATAAGCTGAAATAAAGAGTCACTACAATTCCACAACTAAATTTGCTAGTTACTCCAAAGTTTTCTACAGAAACACAATGAAGAAATCACAGAGGCTTAATACCTTACTGTGATTGTCAATCTCATTAGTAACCTTGAACAAGATAAAATATCAAGAATTATACTCCAAGAGTTGGCATCCTTAGTCATTTCCAAGATGATTACAAATTTAGCATCTCCAATAAACAATACCTTAACAGGAAATGCTAGTTTTTTTCTAAATGGATTTAATAATTGGAATTTTTCTATCTAAATAAAGGTACCAATAGAGATATGACTGACAGAAAATTAACTTTCAGTGAAGAGTTTTTAAACACAAACCACAGGAAGAAACCATGGATGAAAACATCCATTTAAATGTATGTAAATGTAAGACTCTTGTGTGACATACATCAGGTTAAATAACTGAAATACTCAATTACAGTATGCACTAAGCACCAAGATCCATGCTAAGTCATTTATATGTTTTTAACTCCTCTGATTCTGCTAGTAATCCTTTGAAGTATATACTATTAGATGAGCAAGCTAAGGCACAAAACTTACTTAAGAAACCAAGGTCAGCTAGTAAATGACAGTGCCAGTATTTAAATCCAAGCAGTTTGGGCTCCAGGATCTCAATTCTAATTCACTAACACTATAGAAAAGTGGTAAAACATGAACAAAATACACCTAACACAAACTTAGAATCACTGACTTCACAAGATATCTTGCAAATGAAAAAATTTGCATGGACAAACCCTATGAATCGACAATTCATAAAAGACAAATGTAAATGATATACAAAATAAGAAAAATTGTAACCCTTACTTATAATCATAAGAATTCTAGCAAGGTATCATTTTACTCCTGGATAATTTACTAAAGACCAAAAGATAACACCCATGGATAGTTACTCCTTGCTTGCAGCAAAATAAACTGGTAAAATATTCCTGGAGGATGTCCAGGGGAAAAATACATATACACAGCATTCAGGTATGCCTATAGTTTGATCCAGTAATTTCACTACTAGCATCTTCCTCATAGGAATAATCAGACAACTCCAGGAAGATACAAATCATAGAAATTATTGTAGCATTATATATATTTACTAAAATATGAGAAATAAACAAATTAAATATGTTACGTATCTTGTAGAAATGGAATACTCTTAGCATTTAAACCAATGATGCAGGAACACAGACTTGGCACAGCAGTTAACACCTGCTTGTGATACCTGCATCCCAGAGTGTCCAAGTTCTGCACCTCCTGATTCCAACTTCCTGTTAATGTTATCTGGGCAACAGTAGGCAATGGCTCATGTAGTTGCATCCCTGTCATTTACATGAGACACCTGAACTGACTTACCAATGCCTGACTTTGGCCTGGTTCAGTCCCAGTCGATGGGTTTCACTAATCATTAACATTTAGAATCATTAACATTTTATTATATCATTGCTGTTCATATTCATATTCTCATTTTCTCTCTCCTTCATTCCTTTTTTCTCTTCCCTCTCTTCTGCCCACTCTTTTAATACCCTTCTTTCCCCATCTCTCACCCCTCATGTTTCAAATAAATTTGATAAAATGAAAATACTGATGTTAATTTCCTTTTACCAACCATTAAAGAGAGTCATAAGATACACTTAAGGAAAACAGAAGGTTTATAAAACTGCATAAAGAATGCAATCCCATTTTTATATGTATAGACTATATATTCTCTTTGAATCAAAGTTTCCTTATACCTTTTTAGCTTTATACATCAATTCCTATATTACTCTTAATATACTTTACTATTTCTACAATCATAAAAAGTCAATCATCATATTTCTAAAAGTTTAGAGAACCACCATCTCTGCAAGCCCTTAAAATTACACTCTTCAGAGAAATCTGCAAACAGGAAGATTTTTCTATGCCCCATCTGAGAGAGCATCTATATGACTGGTCTTTCATAAAACATGAGGAGAATATTTACATTTGCTGTTACAATGTACTTGATACCTAGAACAACCTGGGGTCATTACCTCATGACCTCCAACACCATATCCCCTGCCTGGGTGGCTTTCTAATCACGAGCCTTTTGAGAGTCGAAAATGATGACAGAGATGAGAAATCACAGCTCCCCAGGGCTTATCAGCCAATCCAATTCGAGGAGGAAAAATCAACCCAGGAACAAATACTTTTAAATGGACTTTGGGGGAAAATGCACCTCATAAATGCAGGCAATTAACAGTTACCACATCTGAGGCTTTCTTAAGCAAAGATGTCACATGCTCAGAGCCAGGGACCGTCAGAAGCTGCAGAATGTCCTCGCCTGCAGACTGATGAAAATGACTGACGCTGGGGCGCCAGCTGAAAAATCAATTATTCACATGTACTGGGCAGCTACCCCCTACTCTGAGCAGCAGTAGGTCGCGGAAGGGGAGATTGTTGTGGTTTGTTGTTAACATGCACTATCCATTTCTCCAGCCTTGGAGCTGAACAATAGCAAAATCGATAGGCTACTCCAAAGGAAGAAACAGACTAGCTGGGCACCAACTACATTCCAAGCACACAGAAACCTTCGAACAACTCCACACCAACGTGTGGTGAGTGCAAGGAATCTTCATTTGATCTTTGAAATTTTTCATTTTCCCATAGTATAAAAAGAATGCAAAGTTTCCCATTATCTCTAACCATAAATCATCTTTACAAAAGCAGAAACCACACGCTCATGTTCAAAGACTCCTCAACTGTCTTTTATACTATCATCCATCTCGACTCATTGCCTTATGTCCTACTATCCTGAGGAATCCACTTCAGGTTTCCAGACTTGTCTTACCAAAGAATAGACACTAGCAAAGTTAAGAATTCAAAACACACACTATAGCATTTGCCAGACATTGTAGTAAGGAAAACACAGAGACTACTCTGCAAATCATGCATATTTAAAATATATTTTACGAATATATTTATTTGCAGGCCTGGTACTATAGCCTAGTGGCTAACGTCCTCATCTTGCATGCGCCAGGATCCCATATGGGTGCCAGTCCTAATCCCAGCCATTCCCGCTTCCCGTCCAGCTCCCTGCTTGTAGCCTTGGAAAGCAGTAGAGAATGGCCCAAAACCTTGGGACAATGCACTCACATGGGAGACCCAGAAGAGGCTCCTTGCTGCTGGCTTTGGATTGGGGCAGCTCCTGACACTGCAGCCACTTGGGGAGCAAACCATTGGACGAAAGATCTTCTGTCTCTCCTCTCTGTATATCTGACTTTCCAATAAAAATAAATAAATCTTAAATAAGAATATATTCATTTGCATGGCTCTAATTCCCCTTTATAAATAAAGCCCACCCAATTGTGCAGATGCAAAATGTAATGCATATTTTGCAATCTGAACATAGGACAGTAATTTCTAGAGGTTGGAAATGGTGGAATGAATGGGGATAGAAGCTTAAATAGTAAAATAAGCAGAAGTAACAACTTCTGATCTTTCACAGCACAGTAGGACAATGTAGCTCAACAATAATTAACTGCATACATCATGCAGAGAGGAACTGTGTAGGCTCCAAACATAAAGAAAGAATAGGAAAATAGAGATGTCAATTACTTTATTTGATCAATTCAGGCCATATACTGAAATCAATATATCTCATAGAAAGGTCAGTGTAACACATTAAACCTTTTACAGTTTTTAATGATATACTTTAAAAATTGTTTGGCAACTTTGTATGGGATATACACTTAGCACATGATCCAGCAATCCCAGTCCTCGATGAAATGAAAACTTGTTCACATAAAAGCCTGTGTATGAGTGCTGAGAGGAGCTTTATTCATAACACGACCTACAAATGACTAGATTTTCTCTACCAGACAATGAGAAATGAGCCAACAAATTCATGTTTAGAATGGAATATCGGTTTGTAATAAAAATGAACAATGCAGTAAAATTTACACAAGACATGGAAGCATCTCATACATCTCATACATCAGGTGGCTGAGGCCACCTGAGGGTAGCAGCGGGAGGGAGGGGCTGTAGTTTCTGTGGTAGTATTGACTGTGGCATATGCTATGTGACCACGTGTCAAAACTTTCCACAAGTTCTCTCTACAATGGGCCCGGCAGCGTGGCCTAGCGGCTAAAGTCCTTGCCTTGAAAGCCCCGGGATCCCATATGGGCGCCGCTTCTAATCCCAGCAGCTCCACTTCCCATCCAGCTCCCTGCTTGTGGCCTGGGAAAGCAGTTGAGGACGGCCCAATGCATTGGGACACTGCACCCGCGTGGGAGACCCGGAAGAGGTTCCAGGTTCCCGGCATCGGATTGGCGTAGCACCGGCCCGTTGCGGCTCACTTGGGGAGTGACTCATCGGACGGAAGATCTTCCTGTCTCTCCTCCTCTGTGTATATCTGGCTGTAATAAAATGAATAAATCTTTAAAAAAAAAAAGTTCTCTCTACAAGTGATGAATCACTTTAGCTTTCATCTGAATACATTTTCCTATTGTTTCACTATCCTTACTTATGCCACATTATCTTACTGTATGCAGGTAAGAGTTGTAGTACAACTTGGAGTTAGAGCAGACAGACCTCTGAAACCATCTCTCTCCTGGAAGGCTCTTGCTATGGAACAAAAGTCTAGCCAAGTTCAGTGGAGATAAATTTGAAAATGCATCCATGGATGCTGAATTTTGAAAACCTTTCCTTCAAAGGTTTTCCTAAAAGAATCAAACAAGCAAAGATGTCACACAGAAGACTAGCTTAGGTGGAGTTTTACAAAATCTGACACTAACTCACAAGATGGTCTTTAACTACTTTACAGGTATATCCTTCATGATCATAGCAGGAAATCTCTCAAGTCATGCAGTTCAAGAAACTTCCAAAAGCAAGGGCAAGGTGATGAAAAATCAAGAAAGGTAGTTAAGCGCCTGGCCATCAGAAACAATGGGAAGTTGTTAGCAGTATCAGTTTTGAAGGTGCAACAGGAGGATGGGATGATTCTACAAGGACCCACTGAGCCATAGAGCTGTAGAGGAGAACTCTCCCCACAGGGAGGCATGCTCACAAGACTAACCCAAAGCCTCAGGACAACCTCACACCAGGAAGTAAAGGGGAAAAATTAGTCCACCATTTCTCCCCTCCTGTACTCATTTCTTACTAGTGTCTCCCACTGTCTAGACGCAATGGGAGGGCAACTGAAAAGGCAGCTGGAGTAGTGTAGGCCTTGGTGATCAACCTCCAGGTCACAGCTCAGGACATGGGGGGACACAGCACGGATGCTAGAGAGAGCCCAATGGTGACAGCAAATTAAGAATAAGCACCTCACTGTTATTTAAGTCATGCTGGTTGACTACCTCTAGAATAGATCGCTCCTAAACACAAACCTGATAGTCAATTGTTGATAGTCAATTGCTTTCACATAAAATTCTCATTTTCTCAAAAAAATGTAATTTTTTCCATCCTTAAGCTAAAACTTGTCTCATATGAATTATACTCAGAGGGGATGATCTTAGTCAAGAAAAACTGCTTTAGCAGAATTGCCATTTGCCTATGAAAACATGAATCAAGAAACTAGAGTAAGCATATGAATACTTTCTTTCGTAACTAAAGAGCTAAAGATATAGATTTAGTCTAGAAACACATGCAGCCATTGTGTGGTCCTCCTTTCCTCACTCTACCACCTCAGAATATAAAGTGATTCATGTTGATCAAGAATATTAACACTCCGGAATGAGTTAATTTGTTACTCTATATGTAGCACATGCTTGTCATGATTTCATAAGGGGTTTGCAGTTTATAAATATACATATGTATGTATCACAGACTAGACGGCAAGGTAGAGAACTTACATGTAAAAACGGATCTGCTTTTGACTGATAACTTAAGAGTCCTGCTTGACCTCCGTATTTTTTCCCATCATTCCCCAGGGACACTTTATTCTTCCCTCAAGATCATGAAACCATCCCTGTGTATGTTTTCAGCTAAGAACAAAATGCCAGCTTCTCACACGAGAAAGAACATGACAAAGAGGAGCAGGGCAAGCACAGCCTGAAGTATTGGTAACTCTGTTGTGGTCACAGATGCCCAAACTACATGCAGCATGGTGTTGCTGCGGCTGCCCAACGAATCACACACCTGTAGTCTCCCACTGACCTCTCTCTGAGATGGCTGTGTCCAAGTTCTTTCTGAGAGGACATAAGTAGTACCAAGGATATTCATTCTATCAAAAATCTAATATTCTTCAACTCCCAGGTGTTGAGCTGTGAGACTGATGCTCTAAGTTTTTCAGTGCATTAAGCAGGTCACCCAGGACCCAAATCAAAAAGAAGCGAATAAGAACATGTATGTTGTTAATAACCTTCTGATTCAGGTCAGCTTTTAATTTAAAGGCTGCCAGAAGCTATTCCTAGAAAACATGTTCAGACAATCAACCAGAGGCTGGGTTGGAGCTCTACTGAGTCCTGAGCAGTTTTGCACAAGGTGGCTGAATACCTGGGTGATGTGTCTCACAGGATGAACATGGCTAGCCTCTGGCTGTATTTACAAGGCTGAACTGTAGATTCTTATGATCACAGAAGTAAATACAACTCTGACCCATATCAAAGGCCTGAGACAAAAATACTCTTTGTTAAGAAGTCTTTCCTTCTTTCTGATTCATCTTCCCTTTTACCTCTGGCTACCCTTCCCCTCTGCTCCTTATCCTGCCCACAAAATGACCTCAGACTCTCCAAAATCCCAATCCGCAGAAAACCTTAGGTGGCTCTCCTTCCCTCAGACTCCCTTGATCCAAAAGCATTTGTTTCCCTAACACTCTGTAAGATTATATTAAACAAAAAAAAAACTAGTATTCTACAGCAATAAATAACAATTTCGCAATGAAGAAAAGCAGGCTTCTCCTTTTTCAGTAACTTTGCCACCCTCGTCTGTCCAGAATGAAGACAGTGAGTGAGGCAGGGCACTCACTGTTGCTTCAACACTTTAAGAAAAGGATGAATAACTTCCTGGCTGACCTGCTCCACAAAGAGGGAATAGAAGTAAGAACACCTCTCCCTCCTTCTGGAAGCCATCATCCATGTTATCACATCCCGTCTCTACTTCAGAAGTAGTGTTTTAATAAGGTAATTAAGTCTGTTTTGAAAAATTATATTAAAATAGCATTTTGAGATAGGTACCCTGAGACACATTCAATAAACCCAACTTCAAATTTTTGTCACTAATTACATAATTTCAAATTAATCTTCTTTAATTAACCTCTCCGGCTTTGGGAATCTTATCTTTCTCTTTTAATTATCCTAGCTTTCAGTTTTATTCCATGTAATCTCTCTTAAATACTTTTTGGACGTAAATGGGTTATAACTCAACATGAAGAAACATGTATTTTAAAGAACTCTATAGGTGAAAATTTCTCTGATTCTAGCAACCAGCATGGAGTTAAGAGTTCATATGGGTGGTTGGATATTAATGCTCTTTAAATTATTTTATTTTTCATTTACTTGAAAAGTAGAAACAGATGAAGATAGAGACAGAGCTCTTCCATCTGTGTTTCACTCCTGAAATCCTGCAGAAGCCAGTGCTAAGCCAGACTGAAGCCGGAACCACCAACTCAATCCAGGTCTCCCGTGGGTGTGGCAAGGATCCAACTACTTGGGCTGTTACCTGTGCCTCCTAGCATGCACATCAACAGGAATCTGGAATTGAGGCAGAGTTGGGGCTAGAATCTAGCCACTGATTGTAATGTAGTATCCCAAATGATGTCTTAACTGGCATGCCAAACATCAGTCCCAGGCATTAAGTTTTAAGTCATGAAATGACCCAGAGTTGAAAAGTGAACAAGTCAACAGAATATTAGCAACTTCCTCCATACCACTATACTCAAAAACTATTGTGATTATAGAAGTGAAACAGTGACTTTGCAAAGTTCTGTCACAGAATAAAACGTCAACTTTCCTCCTAGATGTCTCCATCAGGCCCAGCATGATGGCTCAGTGACTAAATTCTCACCTTGCATGCCTGGAATCCCAAATGGGTGCTCGTTTGTGTCCTGGCTGCTCATCATCCCTTCCGGATCCTCACTTGTGGCCTGGGAAAGCAGCAGAGGATGGGCCAAAGCCTTGGGACCCTGCACCCACATGGGAGAGCCAGAAAAATTCCTGACCCCAGACTTCACATCAGCTCAGCTCTGGCCATTGAGGCCACTTGGGAAGTGAACCATAGCACTCTCCATATAGTGAACCATAGACAGAAGATCTTCCTCTCTGTATCTCCTTCTCTCTTTGTAAGTCTGCTGTTCCAATAAAAATAAATAAATAAGATGTCTCCATCAAAAAAATGTTCTCAGCTTCCTGACTCTAGCTGCTTCTGAAGTCTGCAGAATGAATTCCACCATCAGATCATTTCTTGTTACACTGGATGCTTTTTGAAAGAGGGTGCAAGATTGGTAAACAGTTCTGGAAAGTCTATTAAATAAATCTACCAACAAAAATGCAGCATAAGCTTGAAAAAGAATGAGACCACTGCTGAATGAGGCAGATGGCTTGGCAACCCTAAAAGACTAACATCATACAAACATTCATTTGAGTCTTCATCTAGCTTCACTAAATTAGTATGTGAATTCAAGCATTTGTTTTTTGACATTTCTTTCTCCATAATGCGGACTATCTGAGTAAGGACCATGAGCAAGAGGAGGAGGAAATGTTAGCCAAAGAAAATGGCACTTGTAAGTCATGCTGACAAGAACCTTATGGGGGTACATAATAGAAACTATTGCAGACCTTCCATCTATACCTCAAAGGCCCAAAGACTTATCTAAGTTCTTCCCTCACATATAATTATTCACAATTATTGCCCCCAATTTTTTCAAACTTTGCCACCACATTCTTTGTGCACTTAAGCAGAATCCTTCCCATGCTCTCAGTGGATTGATCTACAATGATGAATGTACTTACAAGCATGAAAGTCAGATTTTACTCTCTATGAGAATTCACTGATATAGGGTTGGGGGCAAAGAACCCTTTGTTGACCTCATACATTAAAGTGGAGAATATAAGCATATTGAAAGAAGATAGTCCTCAAACAGCTAAATATACAAGAATACCAGACTTTAGCCACCAGAACATGCAAAAGACTACACTGAAATTAGATGTGTGTGTGTGTGTCCCATATGATTCACTTAGATTTTCTACTCCAAAAAGTATAAAACTTCAAGACATTGAATATTTATAGGAGACCATAAAAACATAATTCACAGTTTAAAAAAAGAAAAAGGAATCTACTACAAAGGAAAGGATTTGCCATTCATTCTGGTAGAGTCCATGATAATCTCTCTTTGAAATGACTCACAAGGAAAATAACAGACATTCAGAATGCATCAACAGAATATGTGAGCAGGATTAAGGACAAATTAAAAAGACTACTTTTATTCCGTTTTCAGGGCTGGCAGTCAGAAGTACTGCTGCAGCAATGGAGAAAAATTGCCTTTCCAGTCATCTCACAGAACTTATAGACCTAATGAGAAGGAAGGTGGTGAATGGTAAGCACAGAACACTGACGCATGATTTGAGGCTGTCTCCAGGAAAGTGGCAATTTTTGTTAGAGCTCACAAAAGGGGGGGAGGCATTATTGCCTTTCTTCCTGGGATCCAATTTGTCCTTCTGTGTTAGCATCTGAGCAAAAACAAAAACATGGAAGGCACTCCCAAGCAATTACATGAGTGAGTTGACACCTGCATGATCACAGTGCATTAGCCCATTTTCTATTCCTTTAACTGAATACCTCAAGATGGATACTTCTAACTTCACAGTCTTAAAAGCTACAAGTCCAATATTGGGAAGCCTTCTCTTTTTTTTAACCTGTGTGAAGACTCCCTTGTCCGGATTCCAAACATGATACAGAAACAGAAATCTGCTTCCCACAGGCCTAAGTGCAAAATGGAAAACTCAGCACTAGGGAGCCGAGGACACGATGTCTGTGGCAGACATGATGCATTACTGAGAAGTACATCTTTGTTGTTTAACCTTATCGAGATGTGAAAGTTATCTGTCGGGTGACTACACTATAGCTCAAGATAGCAAAGTACCCAGAAGCAGAGACACTAGGATGCCTCTGCACAGTAAATACCCTTGGGTAGGCCATGGGTAAACTTTCAACGGCTTTCTACAGTCTCTGTTTTCAAATTAGCACAAATGTGCATATTTATGGTGTATAATTCAATGTAGTGACCAAATCAAGGTCATTAACATTGCCTGCTCCATGTGCATGTATCATTTGTGTTTGAAGGTTTAAAATTCTTTTCCAGTTTTTCATGAAACATGTGTTCTAACCCACAGTCACTCTGTACTGTAGAACAGAATGCTTTCTTCCAGCATTTTAGTACCAGTTACCCAACCTCCCTATGTCCCCTTTCATTTCCATGTTTTCATAATGGCATGCAGTTACTCTATAATCAGAAAAACAATACTCTGCATGTTTTCAAAATAGTACATTATAAAGGCTTTAAATTCGTCTACGTATTTTTCAGTTAGTTGAATTAGGTCGACTTTTGTCATGCAACTCCCATGTGAATCACATCTTGTCCTGTGTCACTAAAGCTACTGTTGTCATCCTTGTAAGACCAGGAGTGTTTGATGCACAGTGAAGGAACTGCTTCAGTGCCCACATCCTGCAGCACAGTACCTGGATTCCAGCCACAGTTCTACTTCTGAGAACAGTTTCCTGTTCAGGTAAACCCTGGGCGGCAGCAGGTGAGAGTTCAAATATTTGGGTCCTTGCTCTCTATGTGAGAGACCTGGATGGATTTCCAAGCTCCTGGCGTGGGCCTGACCCAGACCCAGCTGTTGCAGGCTTTTCAGGAGTCAAGCATTTCTCTATACTTTATGTGTGTGTCTGGCTCTCTCTTGCATTTTATCTCACTCTCTGCCTTTCAAACACACAAAAATAAATTTTTAAAAAGATGACTTATCAAGTCTTTTTAAAAAAATGGCCTGTCATACAAGTAAGTTGTTTTCCAAGTTTAACTAAAAAGGAAAAAAAAGTCTAAAACATCATTTGCATACAGACTTTTAAGGGACTAAAATTACAAAGGGTGTCTTGCTTTAGCTCTATTTCTTAGCAAGCATGGAACCAATACAGGAGGAGTTAATAGATAAAAGGCTTTCCCTCTAGTTACCAATTGTGCTGCATCGATTATAATGTAAAACTCAAGTGTATAGAAATTCATTTGACAGCTACAAAACAAGACAGCATGAGCAACAGTAATCTAATATATACTAATTTCAGCGAAGAAAATAAATGTTTGTGGGAGGGGGGAGTTTAAAGTGGCATTTAAATATAAGTACTATTGTAAGTATTATTTCAATGTATGTTTCCAACTGTGCTTTGTACAATGCTCTGCACACAGTAAATAGTCAAGTGGTTTAGTGGCAAGAACACGGGATTAGAAGTCAAGAGGCCTGGATCCTAGCTCCAGCTCCACCACTATATAATTAGCTAACTCATAATCTATCATTTTATCCGTTCCCTTATCAGTAAATCATATTTCAATCTGCCTCAGCAGCCTCAGAGGCCTGAGTGAAGATAATGAGAGAATGAATGGGAATGAAAATTTTATTTAAATTATAAAGCATTTTACACTAACAAATCCTCTATATATAATGCTGGTAAGAAAAATTTTTCTAAGATTTCATCTCATCATCATTAAGATTAGCAATAATTAAATTGTACTTTCTTCTCTAAGTAAATCTTAGGCCATAAAGTGGTTGGGTATTAAGAAATTATCAAAATATTGAAAGGGCTGCTCTCAAGGTTGTTAGAAATTTCTACTCACTGCATTTTTAAAACTCCCTCTCCTGAGGATCAAGCCATCACAGTGGTCAGTTTAGGTTTTCCTAACTGATGCAGATCAGAGAATCAACTAAGAACTTGGTTTCTTTCTGCCAGCCCCCCTCCACACACACACACACACACACACACACACACACACACACACACACACACACATACACACTACAGAAAGCTATAGCCCCTCCCTTCCATGTAGAGAAATAATGCTGGAAAATACTATGTAATTCATTTTTATTTCTACTTGGAGTGACAAAAATACACTAGAAAGAATTAGGAGTGACACACAAATGCACTGCAAAGACTTGTAGGCCAGAGGTCGATTAGATCAGCAGTGTCAAAGCCTTGAAGATGTACAGAACACAAACTACACGAAGCTGGTTTACTTTGGCCAGGGACCAGCAAACTTCTGCCATACAGGGCCATAGAAGAAATAGTTCAGCTCTTAAGGTCCATATGGTTCCTGTCACAGCTGCTCAACTCTGATACTGTGGTATGAAAACAACTACTACCAATGCATCAAAAAACAGTTTTCAAAAACCTTTTTAAAACAGACACTGAAATTTGAATTGTGTGTAGTTTTCACATATTATGAAAAAGTCCTCTCTGAATCATTTTTCCATCATTAAAAAAATATATATAAACCATTCTTATCATACAACCTGTAGCATAAGAGGCCACAAGTTGGATTTGGCCCGCCGACTACCTTGCAGACCCCTGTGTTAAACAAAGAAAAAGAATTAGCTTAGGTCAGACTCTCCTGAAGCATCTCTTAAAGCAAGAATCAATGTAGAAGTAATTTATCAAGGAAACCCCACTATGGGAGCAAAGGAGCAAAGGAATTAAGGAGCAGAGAAGGAATCAACACTTCTGAGAGTTGGCCGCCAATGGCTCCCATTTCTTGGCATTCACACCCACACTGTGGCTGCCTCCCACAATGTGTCAGAGTTGTCTCTGCACGGCTCGCAACACAAAACAGATGATGCAGGTCACTTCTAAGACTAAGGCACTGATGGTCTCTCTAGCTCTCTCCCTCATTTGTCTCCTCCTTAAGGCATAAAAGTGAAGGCACCCTCAGAAAATGAATGGGCACCAATAGCTGAAAGCTAAATGTTTGAAAGACGATTTTTGAACTTGATACAGCAATGACATTATTAACTACTGGCCATTTTTACAAATTTCTTAGACATACAGTTAAATACTCCAAGTAGTATTTGAAAATGTAGGTTTGTCATATGTTTTAAATGAATTAATTTACTAGAAGATTAGAAGATTCAGCTTCAATTTCACATTCCAAACATGTCCTAAAGAGAATCTTAATGTTTGGGACTGTTAACTAGGTCAATCAGCCGCCACTGCCTTTTAAATACTCCAGCTCAAAGACAATAAAATCACTGTCAGAGATGTTAAAATACAGATGATAAACAGTACGAAACTTTTTGGATGGCCACAGATGTCAGTTTTCCTCAGCACTATGTTCAAATGCTTAAATTTCTAATTCAATGTGGGACAGCATTGTCAAGCTATAATACTTTCTTCAATATGGGGCTGGTGCCATGGATCAATAATAATCCTCCACCCGCAGGTATCACAAATGGGTGCTGGTTCTAGTTCCAGCTGTGCCACTTCCCATTCAGCTCCCTTTGCATAGCCTGGGAAAGCAGCAGAGGATGGCCCAGGTCCTTGGGCCCTTTCACCCATGTGGGAGACTCAGATGATACTCAGGGCTGCTGACTTTGGATCAGCTCAGCTCCAGATGTTGTAGCTCTTTGGGGAGTGAACAAGAGGATGGAAGATTGATTCTCTGTAAATCTGCCTTACAAAAAATGAAAATCTTTTTAAAAAATACATTCTTCAACAAATCAAATAACTCTTAAAGACCTATGCTCTAACAACTAACATTTTTATTAAAAAAAAAAAAAAAAAAAAAACTTGACTCCCATCTGCTGACTCACTACCCAAATACCCATAACAGCCAGGACAGGGTGAAGCAGCAATCAGGAACTGGTTAGCCAATTTCAGTCTCCCACAGAAGTGGCAGGTGCCCTGCTATCTGAGCCATCACCACCACCTCTCCAAGTCCACATTAGTGAGACACTGGAATCAGGAGACGGAGCCACGATTTGAGTAGGAGTTACTGCAGGCCATCATAACGCTCTCCAATATGTAAGGAAATCATCCCAATCTGCATCTTAAGCATGAGGCCAAAAGCTCACCCTCAATCCAAAAACTTTAAAAGCACCCTTGAAATTGTGTCAAGAAACTGACACCCTTGGTCTCTAAATCTTAATTTCACTTCGGCATCTCTGGGAATTATACCACCTTTCTACCAACTTATATAGAACTCAAATTTCATCATGTAGTTCAACTGTTACCTTGCCATAAACTAATTAGATGAGTCTTGATGAGTTAACCTGCCAGAAAGAAAAAATGAAAATTGCATGAATCTAAAAACTGCAAGTACGAGGCGCTGGTAAGCATTAGCTTAGATAGCCAGGATTTGCACAAGATAAGGCAATGTTGAAGTACCAGGCAAGATGCTATGTCAGAGGCCTCATCAAATTTCTTAGGCATTGAGACGCATGAGATGCAAAGACTCACTTTCTCAGATCCATTTCTTTCACTTGCCCTTCTCTGCTCTACATCACAAAGACAATGGCCTCTACATGCTGACCTTAACTTTCAACAACTGACTTCTGCTCTGTTTAGCCAGGGGGCAGTATATGCAAGACTGGATGAGCCAAAGTACTTCCTCCCCACTTTCTCTTTCCTACAGGGCAGGAATTCCAGCAGCACTTGAGAAAGTTTGTGGAATAATGAGTTGAAAGATAAGCTTCACATGGTTTTTCACAAGAAGTTTGAGAAAAATGAGGTGAAAGATGCTTTGCATTTTTTTAATCTATGCATAATTTTTCCCAGCATACATTTTATGAATACACAGGGATTTCAATTTTTGCACCAAATAAACTTCTTAATTCTATTTTCCATGAACTTTTTCGTGTACCTTTTTATTTCTTCATGGCTCCAGCTCCAGAGAGACAGCTCCTAGCTCCTACCAGGAAATCTCAATTATGCACTCTGCGAACAGCATTGATTCCCATGCTTTCATCATGAGTGGTAGCAGCTTCCAAATATTACCAATTTCTATGTCACCTCATAATCTTTCCTTTGGCTTAGCTCTTAGTACCTATAGAATCAATTCCCTATATTCACTTCCTTCTATTTGAAATTCCTGGAGTGGCTTCCATTTTTGTTGTCTTTACTGAACTTTCTTCCACATACTGGGTATATCTAGATACTGACATGTGGTTTTCAATATTGGTAGGTGAATTACAACAGCCAAAATATTCTATCAATTCCTCCTGTATCAAACAAGGAAGCAATAAGCTGTTTCTGAACTTTGTGAAGCACCTATTTTGCTACGCACAATAGGTCAGAGCTGCTCAGAGACTTTGAGTATTACAACAGCAGCTCAAAAAATTATTGGAGAGTAACTCAGTTTGGGGTTTCAGGTTGTAGTCTCCAGGGGTCTACTGCCTTAATCTTGTGTGGTCCACAGCCATTCTCACATTTGCTTTTAGTGTCTGTTACCTGGAGCTCCTACTCCTTTCTTAAACCCCTTTATTCTTATTAGAGTGTCCATTTAGTGACCCACCACAGACTCATACACAGAAGTATGTTTCAAGTTCATTGTGTCTAAACCTAATGAGTCTGCCATCTGAGTTGTATTTACGTGGAATTCCTTCTCACAAAATAACTAATATTACTGAAGCCATACTTTTTCTTGTTCAGCTCATTATCCATTCCAACCATTTCTCTCCCGTGTGCTTTTAGTCTAAAGGCAGGCAGCCAAAAGCTCATTTTCTGACTTCCTCGCATCTTAAGTGACCATGTGACTCAGTTCTATCCAATGAAATACCAGTAAAAGTCACCTGGAACTCCCCTCACCCTCCTTCCTCCTCTTGTCTGGATTTTCTGTCCTCAAAGGGAAACAGCCATTACTTATGATTAGCAGAAGAAGAAAGGAAACATTTCATTCCTTGATGACATTCTCGAGCTGCTTCCTCCCACACTTTGTGAAGCACTAGACAAATAATCCCATTAATTTTTAAAACACTGTTTGTCAGCTTTTCTGGGATTTTCTGCCAAATGCAATCCCTAGCCGATACAATTATGTATAAAGAAGAAATTGTGCTTTTCAAAAAAAAATCAGATTAGCTTAAATTTATTGAGTCTCAAGATACACTCCCTGCTGGGTAAAAGCTGTGTGTTTCTTCTAATTTCTCCATTTTAATCATTATTTAGAACAACGTGTCTTTGCCAAGCATGAAAATAACTTTCTTTGCAGTTGGAGCTTACTTTTCAAAATAGTCATGTTGATGGTAAAGCCAACTGAAAATCAATTATATTTTAACATACACCAGAAAAGTTACTATTTAAGCTGTTGGAGAACATTTTTATAATGGAAACACTTTCAATTTATCTTAAACTTAAATGTTCAGACATCTAGCTTAATTGAGACCTGAATATAACACAGAGGCTCAAAATACCTACAGAAAAATGCAATTAAAATATTAATTTTCCATGAACTTTCCAAAGCCTTCTCATATACGTCTCTTTTATAGGCTTTCATAGTAAATTATGAATTGAATAAAAACGGATTTTCTTCATAAAGGAATACCACATGGATACATGTGTGTAAGAGTGTTCAATGTCTAAGGCAAAACAACACTCTCACTTAAGAGGTTTCTCATACTAACATTATATTGCTGGATGTCCCCAATTGTTATTGGGGGCAGTAAGTTCTCCTTCCCGATTTGTTTTGACCTCCCATTGTGCCCAACCAAGAGAACTGGCAGAGATAGGGCAGACAGGGATAATGCCATTTGGATCTCAGAGTTCTTTCCTTGTCTTCCATCTCTCACTTCCTGTACATTCACCTTTCTTTTTGTTGAGTCACCAACCTGCTCTTCAGCATCTTTTACAACAATGGCCTTGCTCATATGATATATTGCCTCCCTGACAGCAAGTCTGTCTCTACTAGGCCTTATAAGCAGAAAACCAAGATAAAGAAAAATTAAATGAGAATTGCACAGTGATTTTCTCCTCTAATACAAGGACTGGTCTGGTCACCATTGTTTCATACTTGGATCACTGCCACTATTTTTCAGTTGCTCTCATACTTTTTCATACATTATTTCAGCTAGCATAACATTCTCAAATAAACCTCTTCTTGTGGTTTCAATGGCATTCCTTCTGTAACCTAGCCACATTCATATCCCAGTTTAGCCAAATACACAATAGTCTCTCTTATATGACTTAGTACCCTTTGGTTATATATTTTTTAAAATATAGAAAATTCACATTAGTCTACTGCCTTTTTCAATTGAAGTCTGGAGAAAAGAAATCCCAGGAGTAATTAATTCACTCTACATGATTAGGCACCCCTACTTCATCCTAACTCAAGTACTATTAACCCACAATTAGTGGGGGCTTATCTTCACACATCTAGGGTTACAACAAGAGATGGCATTATCTTTCTTTTCTTTACTCAACAGTGGGAAGATGCTATCCACAATACCCTGCATGATTTACATGGAAGAGAAAATATTTGGCCCTTGGAGCAGTTGTCTGGCTTGTATTAAGATATCCACATCGCATAAAGTGCCTAAGTTCAGTTCCTAACTGCACCTCCCTGCAAATGTAGACCCAGAGAGGCAACAGATGATGCTCAATTACTTGGGTCCCTATATAAGCCCAGGTGGGAGAGTGAGATGGATTACAGCATCTTGGCTGCAGCCTGATCCAGCCCTGGCTGCCGTGGGAATTTCAGTGAAGCAGTGGACAAAAATCTTTTTTCTTTCTGTACAGGGGGGACAGGAGGGACAACAGGTAGAGGAAAGACAGATGGGGAGAAAAGAGAAAAAGGAGAGAGGGAGGGAAGGGGAGAGAAGGAGGGAGGGGAAAGTTTATTGTCCCAAGGCTCCTTGAGCGCACCCCCCCCCCCAGTTTCCATATTTTATCTGTTTCTTGCCATATGAAAGCAGACACAGGACTCTTTCACCAGCTCCCACGAGAAGATCACACAGGTTAGTGTAATGAGGTGAGGAGTAGCAGCTTAGTCTATTAGATGGTCACTACTTTTATAATACCTTCCTTCCCATTTTCCTTCTCCATTCTCTGCTCCTCACTCTGTCACTTCCAGACTGTTCTCATCCACTGATTCCTACATTTGTTCATTGACTATCCATCATGGTGGCAATACAACAGAGACCAAAACAACCAGGTTCCTGACCTCAGGCAGCTTACTTTTTAGTAGACACCACCAACAACTGCAAATAATGCCCCTAGAACATTTTATGGTAGTTCGAAGCCACTATCAATCTAACCATAGACAATGATCCAACAACCATGCATTCTTGAATTCAGCACTCCTCTGAAGCCAAGTTCATTTTCAGATATTTTGCCCTACTGTAGAGCCAATAATCTTGAGCAAGATTCAAGTTCTCACCACACTCCAACTCAGAGAGGCACTCTGCCACACAGAGAAGGTGAGGACCTTAAAAGAAAGCATTTCAATAATCAACCCCATGCCCCTAAAACACATTAAACAGCTTTCACTGAAATAGAAATCCTAAAGTTTCCACCCTCCCAGGGATTCAGTTACTAATTACATTACTGTGCCACTGAGGGCTGCAGCAAATCAGGAAACCCACTGGGTCAGTATGTGTGCTTCGGTGAGCACAGACTTCAGTCTTCCAAAGAAAAACAAGTCACTCCAGAAACAAGATACAACAGCAACTGTGCACCCAAGACAGGGCAAGTAGTCTAACCACTGTGAAAAGTCAGACTCATTACTTTTTAAAAAAGGAAAGAGAAGTGTAGACTGAGGCCAGAGTTGTGAAGTGGGAGCCCAAGTCACAGGTCCTTAATGCAAACTGGAGGGGGAGCCTCTAGGCCTAAACCTTCCTATTGAATAGCATTTATAGCTATTACTTTCTTGATGTTCACAGATGCCTTGAGAATACATCCAATACAGAAAGAAGCCTGTGGTTTTGGCTTTCTCACTTGTGAGCTATTGATCTTTTATGGGAGTAATTGAGCTCCTCAGCACTAACTTGTTGTCTCTGCAAACTAGTAGCTCCTGAAGATAAGCAAGTTTTTACGGCATACATGAAAGTGGCTATAAATCCAGTGCCTAAGTGGCACTTGTAGTTGACCACGCTTTGAAGGAAAAGGAGGCAGCCCAGCTGTAAAGCACTCCTCTGGCTTAAATTTGTCCTTGCCTCGTCTTATACATAAGCGTGTGTGCACATCTTGCAACTTGCCAGTTTTTACGAATGAGCACATAATGGGGGATTTATTTTTGCAAACTAACAAGTGATATTTCTCCGAGAAAACTGTCCAAGATGTGTTTGTCTGCCTTGAAAAGCTGGTTTCATCCCACACGGTACAGCTGTTGCGCCTAGGTTGCTGAAATAATGAACAGCATTAAGTAACAAAGTGGAAATCTGCCACCAAGTCGTATGACCACATTTGGTGCAATGGAAATTAGAGTTCATTTGGAAGGGCAATGTTCCTTACTCCCAGTGTACTGATCCTCTAGTACCCCCCAGCAGCCCCTCTCAGCACTATCAGGTTATTAGAGCAGCTGGGAAAACGTGGGTCAGCACTCTCCCTATACCTACCACCAAAAGGGAGGTGCAGTCTTCTGCCTCCCTTGTGCTTTCTTTGCTGTCACAGCTGCAAAATGGCCAACGTCTGAGCTAATGACAGAGCACTTCTCAGAAACTACACTTTCCATCCTGACAGGTCACTAGGCAAAGTCCCATCCTTTTTCTAAGTCACATGTTCAGCCTCTTGTAACACTGAGTGCACTGCATTCATTTGGCATCTGCATCTTAAGTGTGCATCACACAGCAGCTCCTGTGCCATAACTAGAGCTAGCCAGGTTACTTTCCATCAACCCTAATTACATGCTTCCTGACCTCACATCCTGCCTTTAACAAATGGGAAGATAGTCAGTGGTCCAGGCAAAGGTAGTAACAGATGTGAATGTTCAGCAAGTGAGCATACGGCAAGCTGCAATAATTTTAAAAAGTTAAATGTGTCTGAAGATAGAGTTAAAAGTAGAATAGTCATGCGTTACTGTACTTCCTCAAACAGCTCATTCTCCCATTCTTCACAGCATTTGTTTCCTCAAACTTCAGTGTGCTCCCTGGCCATGACCCACCTCCTTCCTCTATCAGAATATTGCCTTACCCAATACTTAGTGGACAAAGTAGAAGCCATCAAACAAGGACATCCTCAACTTTCTGCTACCAAGCATACAAACCTCTGCCCATCCCAAGCTCTTTCCCTAATCTGAACTTTTACAATAAAGTTGAGGTCCACCTTCCACCTAAAGTCAATCCCTTGATGCTTTGGATCTCATCTTTCTATGACCATCCTGGAAACTGATTTTTTTCATTATTCCCTCTTTCCTTTTTATACTTGTTTATACTCAAATAGGTCATTCCCATAAGTCTGAAACATACTCGAGTTCCTCCCATTTACCAAAACAAAACTATTACTGTTTTCCATTACTACAATTAAATATCTAAAGCTGGATAACTATACAAGAGGCGGCTTATTTGGGTTCAAGGTCCCATACCTGGAGACGGGTTTCTTGCTGGTTGGTATAGCTTCAAGGTTCCACAGGACATTGTGTGGCAAAAGACAGGGAGCAGGAGCATGCATCTTATAGCTTCTGGTCTCTTTTATAAAGTTTCCAGCATTCAGTCATGGAGTCTGTACTCTGATTAACTCGTCTAACACTACTAATCGCTGCCCATAGGCCTTACCTCTAAAGCAGAGTCAGCTTAAGTTTCCATCACCATAAAACCTCCCAATCCACATTTGCTGTCAATACATATAACCTTGGAGTGGAACATTCAAACCACACCCTCCAACAGTACTCTGTCTCCAAGTCTGCTGCATAATCAAACTTCTCCCAACAACTGACTGTACTCATGATCTCCAACTTCTCAATTGGTCATTTTCTACTATTGTAACACAGCAGCCACACTGCCACTGAACTGCATGGTTCATGCGTCATACTAGTCACAGAAGACATTCATATTTCTAATCCTAAAGAGGCTATTTTTAAACTTCATCGTCTTTGATGTGTTAGGAATATTTCACACTGATCTGACCAATTTTTAAGACCATCTTTCCTTGGCTTCTACAACACACTCCCTTCTCCTGCTCTTCCCTTTGTTTCTGTTCACTTCTTCTAACTGCCTTTTCCATAGTACCTCGTCCATTAATTCATTAAATATATGAGTTCTTCAAGATTTGGTTTGATCTCTCTTCTCAACCCAATATAAAATTATTCTCTGTAAAACCGTAACAATGACTTTGATCACCATTTTTATGTAAGCAATTCCAAGTTTCTATGTGCAGTTCAAAGGTCTCCTATTCGTTTCTAACTATACACATGTTAACATACATTCCACTTGGTCATCTCAAATGCACTTACAACTCTACATGCCAAATTTATTTATTTATAAAAAAGAAACAAAAGGATCTCTGTCCACTTGTACATTGCTCACACAGTTGGCAATTTGAGCTGAACCAGGTAAAAACCAGGAATGTAGAACCCAGTCCGGGTCTCCCAAGTAGGTGGCAAGGATCCAAGTATTTGAGCCATCACCTGATGCTTGCCAGAATGTAGATTAGCAAGAAGCGGGATCAGAAGCAGGGCTGGAACTGAGACGTTCTGATATGTAACAGAGCCAACCCACATAGCTTCTAAACCACTATGCCAAACTTAAGACCCTGGTAGGATTGGTACATTTCTATTATTCTTTTATTTATTTGAAAAGCAGGGAAAGAAATATAGTGCATTTCTAAAACTGATCCCGTAACATTTCATGATCATCCTTTTACACACATACTTGAAAATAGTCTTCTGTAAGTATTTCTTATCTGAACAAATGAGACACTATCCACACATTTTCTCAAACCAGAATTATAGGAATCGCCCTTTTTGATTCCTCCCGCATTCTCTTCTTCCACTTTATTACTGAGTCCAATGAACTGTCTCCAATATACCTCCTGATCCCATTCTTTCCTCATTTTGACTGCCATCTTCCAAATCCTAACACCATCAGTCATCTACAATATCACACTGCATCCTCTCTTAACTTGCTAAGTACCTTCATTTTTTCAAAACACAGTACAAAACTTCCAGTTCTGGCCAAAATGAAAAAAAGTTCTATCCCAGCAATGACAAATATTCTAGGCTAAAATGCAACTGCACGAATGCTTTGCAACCTAAGTAACAACAGGAAAAAATGGGAGAGAAGTCAAAACTTGGAGAAGCAACCCTACTGCAGCAAGTTTCCACATATTTCTCCCTCTTACTGCTCCCATCTGATATCACTAACTGTTAGTCACTACAGGTAGAAAATCTTACAGCCACACCACATACTCTTGACCAGAGAACCTGGAATAGGGACAAGTAAAAATGTAAGAGTTTCTTAAAAAGATTTATTTTACTTTTATTTGAAAGTCAGATATACAGAAAGAGAGAGGAAGATCCTCTCTCCACTGATTCACTCCCCAAGAGACTGCAACAGCTGGAGCTGATCTGATCCAAAGCCAGGAGCCTGGAGCCTCTTCCGGGTCTCCCACACGGGTGGCAGGGTTTCAACACTTTGGGCCATCTTCTACTGTTTTCCCAGGCCACAGGCAGGGAGTTGGATGGGAAGTGGGACTTCCAGGATGAGAACCAGTGCCCATATGGCAGTCCGGTGCATGCAAGGACTTTAGCCACTAGGCTACTGTGCCAGACCCAAGAGGTGTTATTTTTTTTCCCCTCTCATTTTCTTCTCTTTCTTCACCCATGTCTTTCCCTGCAGGGGACTCCAGTAATGGAATTATACATTGGCAGCAGGGAGAAACTATCTTTACAGACAAAGGAATTGGAAAAACAGGCCCTTTGGTGTGAAGAATATTGAGGAAAAGTTCTATTTGTTTTTCTTTTTCTCTCATGTCTTTGCCCCGAGCACAATGCTACTCACACTGAAATGTACAGTAGCAGCTCAAGTAAGATTTCCAAGAAATACTATTCTCTGGTCTAATTACCATAAGTATGGGCATCTAAAACCCAGAGAGCCTGGGAAACATGTTAGAAAAGGGCAAGTTGAAAAAAACCTATCTTCTAGTTTCATGTATGAACCCCTCAGTTGTGCGAGCGTGAGGTATACCCTAATCAACATAGAAACTTTAGAGCTGTGATGTTAACCATCTTGACATCCCAAAGTCACCTAACCAATGCATGCAGGCGGCAGAGCCAAAACAGCTTTTCAAGGACTTAACAAATGGCATTTAACAGTCTAACAGAAGTAGTTTACAATCTCAATTTAAATAGATGAATCAATTTTCTGCAGAAGACTAACAGGATCCAGAGTTTTACAACATAATATTCAAGATGTTCAAATACTGTCACAATTTACTCAGCATACAAAGAAACAGGAAAGGATAGCAATTCTCAAGAGAAAAGAAACTTAACAGATGCAAAGCCCAAGACAGCCCAAATATTGGAAACATCAAAGGCTTCAAAGTGACTATTATAACTATGCTTGGTGAAAGATAAATGATCTTAAGATAAATTGAACGATAGAAGTTCTTAGCAGAGGCAGCAAATATAAAAGAAGAACCAAATGTGATTTTCTTTTTGGCTGCCAGCGAGCTAGCACAGGTTAAAGAAGCATTGCACCTCCAAGTCTAGCTGCACATTCAGCAAGGAGCTGAGCACCCAGTCCATCCTTAACCTGGGGCTTGTATGAATCTTGGGTCCAATTCTTCCCACTTTTTCTCTTCTCCCTTCCTATGTTTCTACACTTGGAATGAAAACCACGCTGGATTAACTTAACAGCAGAATAGAGATCACAGAAGAATGAGTTTGATTTTTGAAAATAGGGCCAACACGTGGATTGGCTCATGCCTCGCTGGGTGGGACACAAAGATTAGTCACTCCTCACCATGGTGTTGAGGATTTTCCTGCACACCCCCCACCAAAAAAAAAAAAATGTGTTCTGCACCTTAAATGTCGACAAATATCTTGTTAGAGTTACAAGCCAGTCTACATTATCCTAAAATGTGCCAAGATCAGCAAAATTATACTTCAACACAACAAATGGCTAAGTACGAAAATGAAATAGACACGAGACAGCTGAATGGTACCTTATAGCCATTTTAAGGTATATAGCAGCCGGTTCTGTATATAAACTAAAATTGAAATGTCAATGAGCTAATCATAGGTTGTGGTTAGGACTTGCTTTTTTTTTTTTTTAACATACTGGTTACTCAAAACCATGTCAATTCCATAATGTTGCAAATTGCTGTTGATGTTATATTGGGACTCTTAATTGACTGGGATGATATTCTACCAGCTCTAACTTTGGACCAGAAATGGTCTCCCCAAGAAACTGTTCAACCCATCTGGACAATAAGTAGCTGGACTCTATGCTTAGTATATGTTTGCAAGGAAAGAATCTTGATTGAATTTGAACTGTAATACTGCATCAAGGTGGAGGAATCCCCCAGGGGAAGGGGAGGGGGAGGGGTGGGGAGATTCCCAGAGCCTATGAAACTGTCACATAATGCAAAATAAGTAATAAAAAAAAAAAGAAAATAGGGCCAACAGATATTATGAAACCTGAGAAACACTTAAACTGAGTCCCAGAGCCCATACAACAGCAAGGTTTAGCATTTGTGTCACTAGAGTTTGAGAATGGGGAGATAAGAAGCAAGGAGTATAGGAAGAGAATAGAGAGAGTTGAGAGAATAGCTAACTTTGACCAAATTTGGGTAAGGTCATTTACTTAAGACAGCAAGCCCCTAACAAAACAAATTCAGAGAAAACCACACACAGATCTATCATGGCTAAATTGCTAAAAATGAAACAGAAAGAAAAATCATGAACGCAGTCAGGGCAAAATGGCATGTTATAAAAAGGTGGAGAACAATTCAAACAAATGAGTATCAGAAACCATGGAGTCTAAAACCCAGTTGAGCAGGGAAAAGAACAAAAGAGGCAAATGTATTAAGTACCTTCAAAAACACAACTATTGGAAAAATTGTAAACTTACCTGATAGGGTAATCAATGAATATAGACATAACCATGGCATAAAAAGCAGAAAGAAAGCTACACATGATCGCAATTCACTATGTTTTGATTTAGATGAGAAAATACTAACTCTAAGCAGACTGGAAACACCACACACGTGATAATCCCCAGAGTAACCACTGAAAAAATATGCAGTAAACAGTAAAAACTACGAAATAATAAATAACACGTGAAGCAAAAAACAAATGAGTGAAAAAACAGAGGGGATAGGCAGAAAACAACATGCCTAAATCCAACAGTAATAATATGAAGAGACTTCCACAAGCTTACGGAAAATGCAGTTAAGAGATGCAAACAAAACTATTTCTCATCATAAGCACCATCAAATTAAAGACACTTTTGGAAGTGATGACATTGTTCTTTTAGCCTAGCCCTAAAACTGCAGGTCCTTTCAATTTAATCATGACAATAACCTTTTTCACATTAACTGAAGATAAATGGATGATTCTTCAAATATTTCCTAAGCCTAAGGAGCAAAAGGAATATTAGAGCCAAATCAGACTTCTAAAGTGGCAATCTAATGATTTGTCACAAATTCTCACAAAATGACTCCTATTTAATGAGAGTTGTCATAATAGATAACTTCCTGTTGACACTTTTCCAAGCATTTTGCTATTAAAGCTTTGGCTAACCTGCTCAATACACTATCCTAATAAGCAAATGCTAACATTCTTTTGCCCTACATAAAATAATCATGGAAAACACCTCAGTTTCTGCTCCAACTTCTGCTTTAACTGAATCACTTTTGACCTCTTGGAAGCCACTACTGTGACTGTGCTTTTTCTTCAGGATTATACTGGGTAAGCCATGTTTACTTTTCTGGTCCAATTCTTCAAATGAATGTTTCACGCTCCTGATCCTGTTTGTTAACAATTTCCATTGAAAGCTCAGCTCTTTTCAGCTGCCTTGGGTGCAGCACAAAACTTACTCCCATTTTTGTCAGAAGTGCATCGAACAAATTCAAATGGCTAAGATGCTGAAACTCTTGTAAGTATATTGGTGGTAGAAATACAAAATGGCACTGCTGTTCTGAAAAACCATCAGTGTCATATAAATATGCGCTTAGCATAACCTTGGTCAGCAAGAATGTGTGAATGAGACTTCAAAAAACACATAACATACTGATAGACAGAAGACAGAAGGGAGTAAGACAGCAGCTGAAGCATCCATGCCACATATGTGAGGAAGTGAAGGGATTTACAATTCTAGTAGTGATGTCTGCGCACAAAATTCAAGATCTCAAACTTGAGAGAAACTTGATAAGATTGTAAAGTGTATTTGGTTTTGCTCCCAAAGCCCGAACAGACAATTGCTTTGCTCTAAACCAGAAGGCTTAAAATTTCTTAGATGTTTAAAGTTTCTACCCCTCCACAAGAAAAACTAGTGAGGCAATGGGTATGTTCATCGGCTTGGTGGAATCTTTCTGTAACATCTACGTATACACATATATCAAAACATCACATCAAAACCTATCCATGTAAACAAATTTTCAGTTTTAAATTTTAAATCTTTGTTTTTCAAAAGTACATTTCTTGGGGCAAGTACTGTACTATATCTCATTAAGTTACCACTTGCAGTGCCAGCCTCCCATTGGGTGCAAACTCTAGTTCCAGCTGCTCTACTTGTAATCCAGATCCTTGCTAATGTACCTGGGAAAGCCATAGCAGATGACCCAACTGCTTGGGACCTACATCCATATGGGAGATCTAGAAGCTCTTGGTACAACCTGCCCCAGTTTCAGCCACTGTGCCCATTTGGGGAGAGAATCAGCAGATGGAGTATCTTTTTTGACTTGAAAGTCAGAATTACAGAATGAGAGAAAGGAAGACATATCTTTCATACACTGGTTCACTACCCAAACCACCACAATGGCCAGAGCTCAATCAGTCTAAAGCTGCGAGCTAAAGGCTTCTTGCAGGTGTCTTACACAGGTGCAGGCCATGGGCCCAAAGCCATGAACCATCCATCCTCTGCTCCTTCCCCAGGCCATAAGCAGAAAGCTGAATCAGAAGTAGAATAGCCAGGACTAGAATCTGTGCCCATACAGGATGCCAGCACTAGAAGTGGAGGACTATCCTGATAAATCACCATGCCAATCCCCTTGGAACATCTGTCTCTCTATAACTCAAATAAATAAAATCAGACTTTAGAAAAAAAGATACACTGCGGGGCAGAAGATTTTCTTAGGAGTACTAGTTCCTGCATTTAGTTACAAGTTGTAATTTCTTTGGCAGTCTTTACCCATTTATTTCCCACTTTAATATCCATTTTGTGCATGAAAATTATCCCAAATTTGTCAGCTCATTAAAAATGTGTAGTATCTGCCATATATTTTTAAACACATATGCAACTGAAAATGTCTCACACATTATGACATGCTCCAAAATAGAAATTTTTAAATGTAACAAACATCATGAAAACAATATTTTGAAGTAATTTTTGTCAGCCCTTAATGTTATCAAAAAACCTGCTTCCTAAAATATATGCTGTAACTATTGTAGGAGGAATTACATGAATATGCTTCATCTTTTGTAATCTTAGTTTAACACACTAATGTAGCAATTTTAAGTTCTGATTCTAAATTCAATTTACAATTCTTAGTTTTAATAGTTTCTGTGGCTGAAAAAAGAGACCTACCACAAAAAGTATACTTACACATAGAAGAAATCTATCATTGCCAATGTTTACCAAATGGCAGAGAGGCAGGCAGACACAGAGAAAGCTTCCATCTACCAGCTCATTCCCCAAACACACAAAATGGCCAGGACTGAATCAGGCCAAAGCTGATTGCTGGAGATGCCATCCAGATTGGGTCAGGGCATTATCACTCATATCTGACAATGTGGCTAATGAAGAAATCACACAAGGCCTAGAAGGGTCTGATCTGTTACTTTCCTGTGGTTCACTTATGCTTGCACTTTAAATCATAACCTAATTCACAGTTTCTCAGCTATATCCCTCAAGAGACCAATAGATCAGTTCATGCATAATATAGTTAATATGTTACCCACAAATCCCCCAAAGAACATGAATCAATGGAAATTCCCCGCAACCAACTGTAACAATAAAGGAGCCACCATTGTTAACCCTTTAAATTCTCTCTCTACATAAGACATACAATCATTTCATATATGAATTCAAAGAGCACATCATGTCAACTTGAACGCTAAATGATTGTTTAAATCTACTTTTATATTTAATATAAACATTCTGATATACAAAAAAACAAAAGCTAAATGTTACTCCACACCATTATCTGGCATATACATTTCATCACAGAGAGATTCATGAAATATGTCACAGTAAATCCATTCTAGGAAACATTGAATACAACTGAATAGTTTAAATATACAATTGAATAGTTTAAAATGAAGAAGAAACATAAAATTGTAGTGAATAAATCAGTTCAAAGGAAATAAGTGTGTATCAGTGAATGTAAATAAAAGTTATTAGTAGCAAATACACCAAAATGTTGACAGCAATCATCTCTGGATGGTAAGACTATGGCTAATTTCTGCTTTTTGTATGTGAATGATGTTTTCCAAAATATCTCCAATAATCCTGCAGTCAAATGCATTACTTCCCAACTTGTCATATTAAGACATTCTTGTGACAACTATACAAACTAGGTTTTTTTGTACAGAGGACTATTTATACTTGAATGCAAAGTATACTTAAGAACACTACTTAAGAACACAGGTGACAATAAACCAAACTCTTCCCTTGTCCCCACAAAACAGCAGCTGACTATTACCAATAGACTAAAAATATAACAGTAACAAGAATATAGTGCAGTAAAGATCCAAAAATGGGGGGCCTAAAATACAATAGTGGGAAAAACACATTTAAGCATTGGTAGGTAATCAGACCTCTACTTAAAACATTTTAAGTGAAAATGCTCTAATTTCAATTCAAAACCAAACTGCAATAATCTGTGGGCTACCTGCAGTTTTCTCTTATTCATGTCTCTATTTCCTTCTATTAGAATCAATACCAAAGTTGCTTAAACTTTCCAAAGTGTCAGATAATGATCAACCTGTGGAAAGAATACTTTGGCAAAAATCAAACAATTCTAAAACAATCTTTAGGCTCTTTTTGAAAGGCAAAAAATCAAAAGTAAACTTTTAATCTAACCATAAAAAAAATGCTAAGACAGAAATTCTAACAGAAGTAGAAATTTTACTGAGGCAATCCCTGGAGAGATGGGTCCCACTTACTGTGTTGCCTTGGTTACCATGAAAGATTGGTGGAAGACATTTGGGAACAGTCTGGTTAAATGGGAAAAATGTGAAAAGACAGGATTGAATTTATCTCAGATATAGTCAGGCGGATGCTGTCAATTTCATGGTCTGGTCCTTCCCAATCTATACATTTCATCAATGCCCAAGTGACAAAGATTCATAAAAAATTTAGCTCCCATATTACATTCTCAAAAATGCTATGTAACTATAAATACATATTATCAATCAACATTTCTTTCCTATTTCACACAGTGGTTTTTAAATTCCTTAAATTATTTCTGCCAAGAAGCCTAAATCAATCATGTTCCTTTCCTTGATAAGAATGCAAATCTGTCCAAATATATGATTTTATCATTGTAAAAGCAGAGCCTACTTACTACCTGGCATTCTGAAAAGCTCTAAAACTCCCTGTATGATGGGAATTGTAAAGGGAGATGCCATCACTTTGGCCATCATTATCATTTCTCCCTTCTGATGGTCCTGGGCAGTGCATCACATCACACTTGGGAAACACCAAATGTACTTGCCACTTTTTTCAGAAGACTTTGTGATTAGGAAGGAGCCCATGTGACAGACAGCACTGTGACACTGTGGACAATTGAGTCGCTAAATTTAGGGGTGGAATTGCATGTTGATTAGTGTCTGTTTCCTCTTTGGATGAAGAAAGATGATGCTAAGGTGTTCTTTTTCCTGCCTTTCCCAGAAAGATGAAACGGCAGCGCATCACAGCTAATGACTCTCGGCTCCATTACTCCTGGCCTAGCATCTGAGAAGGGTAAATGATTTCGCTGATTAGAAAATGAATCTTGAAAATGCAAGTGCTGCACAGAATACTGGCCCAGAATTGCACAGATATTTGAATGAATGCTGAAGAATAAATTCATTTAAAATTATCACCAGTGAAAATGTACTATTAAAGATGTATATTTCAGGCCAATAATAATCACCAATACCATGATTAGTGATCTTACATGATAGTAAATTTAAGAATATTTTGGATATTTCAATATGCACTTTAAAAAAAAAAAGGACTAACACTCTAGCTCCATCCACACTAATCTACAGAGGTAGATAGCCCTTATCCCTAAACACAGGCCCCCTTTTCAGTAAAGGCAATCGTATCTTAATAGTGTAACAAGCTGAAGATAAATTCTAAAAGTGAAATGGTGATAGTGACAGCCATCCTGACATTTCTAGAACATATTGGATAAGATAAAATGGGGAATTAGTTGCTCCCTAGATATAACATAGACATTTTCAAAGATGTATTAATTTGCCAGGGCAATAAAAACATCATAGTGGCCAGGAACAAAATTGGGAAAATGAACAAAGCATTCTCTGCTCTGTTTAGAGTTCAGTTATGACATGAAATCTGGCCAGATGATTATTTAATGCAGTGTCCTGAGAATTAGTAATTTAGTATACAAAACATTCCCTTGTCTTTGACACATTGGGACAAATGAGAAGACAGTCCCACATGAACAACTAGGTAACACAGTAAACAACACAAATGAAAAACCAGATGGTTAAAATTAGTGGACTGTTCTATTCCAAATCTGTCCATCAATCCTTTCTGTGTATCCTCCTTTACAAAGTCACAGAACACTTTCATAAGTCAATGATGACCCAGACCCAGAGCATGAATCACAAAAAAACCACCCAACAAAGGAAATTCACTGGGATACCATTACTAGTTGTGTTGCCTTGTCCTAACTGAAGATAGGATGTGTCCATTAAGACAGATGTCAAATCATGGTTACTTTATGGCTTACCAATAAATGTGAAATTCTAAAAAATACAGTTCAGCTGAATTTTTTTTAAAGCTAACAACGAGTAAAATTACAACCAAAAATAAATTTGTGATGTCTTTGACTCTGAAATCACACAGGTATTGAAGGACAAGGCTTCAGATGAAAACACAAAGACTACCAATAGAGTTGTGGAGTTGGAATTATAATATGATGTAGGGCCTCAGGAAGCATCAGTTTCAATCCTCTCATTCATCAAGAGTAAACTGGAGTCTGGAGGAACAAACCAATTTGTTCAAAGTCACGGGGATGGTTGGTTGCAGTGATGGGACTCAATGCCCATATTACTTCTGTTTTTTCCTCTTTAGCATAGGATAATGTCCAAACTGAGAAAATTGATTCTTGGCCCTAGAGATGCTAAGTCACTCTCTGACAGATTGAAGATCTTGGACTCCCTTCCAGGTCTGCACTCCATATGATAAAAAGTACAAAAATTATGTACACAACACATCTATATTTATATATAATCTTCAAAATACAATTCCAATATATTAGTAAATTGCCTGAAATTAACTCAAATTGCTCTGGGAGACAACACACTTCCTTGGTTTTTGTTGCTATACTGTGTATTTTGCCCAGTAAAGCAAACAAAATAATGCTGTTCCGTGTACAGAGCCACCAGATTGTATTATTTAATACTCCTGATAGATGAGAATCATTTTTGCAAGTGGCATCTGGCCAAGATTGCAAATCTCAAAGTGTCTCAACTGTGCTCAGTCACTGCATCTCCCTCGATTAAAAACCATATTGAGATTTCTAGAACCCACAGCAATCAATCTGCTTGATTAATGAAATTTTTTAAGCTTTTGTTTTCCTGGCACCAGCTCTCCAAAAAAAAAAAAAAAAAAAAAAAAATGAAGCACTCATTTCCTACTCCATTTGTGGTTGCTAGGAAAGTGAGAGATTTGGTGATAAATATTATCTCCCAATTCCTGTCTCCCTTATGGTAAGCTTATTACTTTATGCAGTTCCAAAGCTAAGGGAAATGTCTGCCTGTCATTAATAATAAACAAAGCTGTAATGTGTGTGCAGTGATGAATTAAGTGCATCCCAGCCCATTGGTGCATCAGTACTCACGGGCATTATGTCCAGCTGTGGTTTTGCAGGATCCACAGGTCCTCAGTTGTCTCTTCACAAAAGTACTCTGTGGGAGCAGGCAAGATGGAAAATATTAGATAAAGTGAGCAGTCTCTTTTTCCAAAGAAGCATCTGGCAAGGAAGCAAAATCCAAACTATCACTGCCCTAGGGTTGAGGGGGGAAAAAAAGGAAAAATCATCAGGGCTCATCTGATCTTGAAGCAACAGAAGATCCTCCAAATGGAAATTCCGCAGCTGGAGGGTGCAGGCATCAGGTGGGACTGGTCTACTCTCTGCCATTTCTGGGCCAGTTCACAAGGTCTCCCTCCATGTGCTGACAAGCCTTTCCCAAACTGCTTCATGAACATTTTGCTCACACATTTATACTGTCCCCAGTTATTAATCATTCTCTAGTAAACAGCACTGTAGGCTATTAGTACATTGACAATAAAATTCTTTTCTAAGTAAAGACCGCCACAGGCACTTGACCTACTGGTAATGTAACAGACACCCTAAATCAGTTCTTTTTAAACTTCCATATTTGCAGGAACCACCTAGTGTCTTATAACAAAATTGATTTTCGTTCAGCCATCCCAAGACATGGCCTTTAGATTCTGCATTTCTTGCAAGCTGCAGGTGATGGCAGTCAGGCTGTCTGCAGACCTCCTTTTCAGTATCAAAATCCTCAGCGAGTCATCTCCTCCCTTACAATTTCAAGTAATCACACAAAGATAATTAAGAAACCTACATAAATGAAGATACCATTTAACATCATTCTACATATTTTAAAATAGATGAATCTGATGTTTTCACCATAGATTAACTCTTAAACATATTGCCTCTCTTTAAATTCTAACACTGCATAACCCTCACACACAGTCAAGTGCCATAAACTAATAAAGTAAATATCAAAGCCCTCTTATGAGCAGTAATGCCATAAAAGGATCCTTCCATTTGTCAGTATGCCTTCTCTACATCTAGACCATCAGCTCCCTACAGTTTCCAGAGACAGCTACTAATTCATCTTCACAGTAACTCACTCAGATTACCACCAAATCCATTCCAACCCACATTACTAAATCCTTATTGTACAACTGACATCATGCTGGACACTGAAGATGCTGAAAGCAACAGAAGGAAAAAAATCAGCATCATTTCAAGAAGCTTACCAGGGAATATGATATTCTCCCCAGATCCAATAAAAGTATTGCTAGAAAGCTAAATACTGCCAGCACTAGATAGGAACCATTATCTCATTAAAGTAAATATGTGTATTTCCAATTCTTACATTTCAATTCCAAGTCATTTCTCATACATTCATACTGTCCTTTTCTTTTCGAAATAGGACTTTAAGGACCAGAGCTCTTGTGATTTTGAAGTGTTGGCATATCTTTCATATATAATGAAATGTCACTTGAACTGAGTAGATGTGGCCAAAAGAGAATAAATAAAATAACAAAAGATATAGTCTTAGTTTTTTGAGATTTGATATCTCTACTATAGAGTAATTCATTATCACCAAAACGGAAAACTTTCACAAACAAGTCATCACAAGAAATAGATTTTCTTGCATTTGTTACTTAGCAGTCTAGTCACACCAAGGTTAAAAAATATAATTTCCATATTCCTTATCTAAGAGGACTCAATCAAGCAAGACTCCTTTCAACTCTCATTGGGACAAGGAGAAACAGATGTAAAAACATCTGTCCTGCTTCAAAATGATGAAAACATCACAGTGCTATCAAAGACAGCTCTGGGTCATTTCATAAGTCTCTAGTTTCAACATTAAAGTAACTGTCCTTGTGGTAAGAATCAAGAATAACCCAGACTAACATTTTGCTAACCTGAAAACTGAGTCTTCTCTATCCCATTTCCCAGCATTTCATCCTCCTACGTGAGGCTTCCTATGTGCCTTTGGGGGACTACAAGAAAGCTTGACTACTTGACATTTTTGGTGCAGCAACAGTGACATCCAGTGGGTAGCAAGATTAACCCCAAAATTCTGTATTAACTCAGTAAAGGAGGTTTAGGATATCCCAAAAACTGACTGTGATGACTCAAATCATTATGAAAAGCATACATTTTCCATTCCCTTGGAGATACCAACTCATTTGGTTATTAATAGACAAAAACTCATTCCATATTAAAAGCAAAAACTCATCTAAGTGACCAAGATGTCACTAAAGGTTCTTTGCAAGTTAGCGTCATTCATTGCAACAAAAGAAGCTGTTATTCACCATTTAATTAACATTCTTTCGGCATTTGTCGAGCTTCTCAGTAAGCTGTTTGACAAGATTCATCACCTGAAATGTTTCTAATCACCAAAAACTTCAAACCGTCCAACACATGGTTGTTTTTTATGTATACTTTATCTGCACATTTACATACATACATTTATGATATATTTTAGATACAAATACTCAAAATAAATCTACATTTGTGCTACATTTCTGGCTAACAGATTTATGCAACGCAAATACAATGTTCATGGATTTCCAGACCTTATTTCAGTCATCTGTATCAGTACCACATGCCACTGCTGTCATTTCAGTGTTAAGACACTAAGCATAGGTCAATGTAAGTTCTGGCAAATAGACACCACCAAAGTGTAAAAAAGTTTTACAGAAGCTAATGGTCCCACAGATATGAATCCCTCAGGCTCAATGGAAAGAGGTTAATTATGTAGACTCTGAGAATCTATCAGAAAACATATGTATAGTGCTGAAATTCCAGCAAAAACAAGATTTTAAGGTGCTTTGTGGGATAAAAGAGACCAGTAAATTCAGTTCATTAGCTCAAATGTGCTTCCTTTAACAGAAAGAAAGCAGGACTTCTGAAACAAATGGATATTCAGTGATTCTTGTGTGTATACTCCAAAAAAATGATGCATTAAAAGATTTCTATATGATAAATCTGATAAATAAGTACTAACATAATTTCTAAATCAACTGGAAGCCTAGGAATCCTGAGCTCTGTTGAGAAGACAAACCTTTGGGAACAGGCTCATCAAATCTTTTAGAGAACCTGAATAACAATGTATAACGTGCAAGAACATCAAAAGAAATTTGAGTTCCTTTGCATTGCAACCAAAAATAAGCAGCTCACTTCTAAGATACTTCATCTGTCTAACCCAAACTGTCCAATGGGTGGACCACCAGCTGCAGGTGTCTACTGAATATGTGAAATGTGGCCAGTATGATTTGAGAATTACTAAGTACAAAATACACTCTTATTTTTGAAGACTTAACTAAAACGGAATATAAAATAACAATAGTTGCATATTGAAACAACCATGGCAAATGAATCAGTAGCAAAGACCCTTCCAACAGAGACAATCTATATCCAACACCACATTCAATGGAAAAAGATGAAAGCTTTTCTTCTAAGATGCAGAACAAGACTGAGATGTCCATGCCCAAATTCTGTCCAACCTGAGCCTAACACATTGGCTCAATAGCTAAATCCTCATACTGCGTGTGCCAGGATCCCATATGGGCTCTGGTTCTAATCCCAGCTGCTTTACTTCCCATCCAGCTCCCTGTGTGTGGCCTGGGAAAGCAGCAAAGGATGGCTCAAACCTAGGACCCTGCACCTGTGTGAGAGACCTGGAAAAAGCTCCTGGCTCCTGGCTTCAGATCAGCTCAGCTCTAGCTGTTGCAGCCATTTATGGAGTGAACCAGTAGACAGATCTATCTCTCCTCCTCTGTGTATCTGCCTTTCCAATAAAAATAAATAAATCTTTGAAACAAAAAAATCAATTAATCCAATGTAAAAGGACATTCAGAATATTTGCTATTGTGGGAGACAATAGCCAGTTGAATCTCCCCTGAAGGCACCAGGAGCAATTGATAAGGAGATGAATGAGCAGTATTTACCCTGGTTCACAGGTTTAGATGAAGAACCTGCTAGAAGAACTAGCAGTGTTTTGGGAAACTGTACCTGGCTGTTGAGATGTAAATGAATCAAGTCCCTCCTCCCTGGAGGCCTTAAGTGACAACCTGCCTTTAAAAGTCTGGTGCTGTTAATAAACTTCAGCTATTGACCACCAGTCAGTAGTCCACATGCGTTGTTATTGGCTCTGCACACCAAGTCCATCGCTGCAGGACAGACACAGTCCAACCTAGCACAAGAACACCTAACCCAAGGAACGAGACAAGAATGGGGCTGTGGGGGGTGAGAGGAAAGGTATTCAAATAGGAAAGGAAGTTAAATTGTAATGTTTGTAAACATGAACTTATGTGAAGAAAACCTTTAAAAATTGACCAAAACATCTTCAAGACCAGTAAATGAACTCAGTAAAAACACAGGATACAAAAGCAAATTAGATCAAACAGGAATATTATCTGCATTAGTATAAACTACAAACAAAACAGATGAAAAAAACTGAGAAATAGATTGGAATAATATTGATAAAATGTCCCTCTCACCCACATGACGCATGGATTCCACACAATCCCTATAAAAATCAATAAAATTATCCCTATTACAGGAAAACAACCCAAAAGTCTGCATAGAACTAGAGAAGACCCCAAACTCCCAAAGCAAACTTCAGATGGGCCCGGTGGCGTGGCCTAGCAGCTAAAGTCCTCGCCTTGAACGCCCCGGGATCCCATATGGGCACCAGTTCTAATCCCAGCAGCTCCACTTCCCATCCAGCTCCCTGCTGTAGCCTGGGAAAGCAGTCGAGGACGGCCCAATGCATTGGGACACTGCACTCATGTGGGAGACTCGGAAGAGGTTCCTGGTTCCTGGCATCGGATCGGCGCACACCGGCCCGTTGCGGCTCACTTGGGGAGTGAATCATCGGATGGAAGATCTTCCTCTCTGTCTCTCCTTCTCTCTGTATATCCGGCTTTCCAATAATAATAAAATCGTTAAAAAAAAAAAAAACTTCAGAAAAAAAAAGATGAAAGCATCACCACCTTGTCTTCCAAACATACTACCTGGGCTAAGAGCTCTGATGCAGAGGATGTAGCTGTTTCTCAAGATGCCCACAGTTCACATTTGAGCACCTGGGATTAAATCCTACCTCAGCTTTTAATCCAGGTTTATGTGAACACATCTCGGAAACAGCAAATGATGCCCCAGGTGCTGGGATTCCTACCACTCACGTGGGAGACCCAGATGGGTTTCTTGGCTCCTTGCTTTGGTTTGGCCCAACGTAGCAGGTGCAAACATTCAGAGTAAAGCAGCAGATGGAAGGTGTCAGTCACACTTTCAAATAAATAAATGAAACTTAGAATACATTAATGTATTTATACTTGTATGTATATGTACTACGTTATAGTAATTAAACTTCTATGGTACTGGTATCCAAGTAGACAAATAGACCAATGGAGCAGAAACTAATTAACAGAAGAACAAGTCAATAAAATGTGGAATACATAGAACGCTATTAAACCATACAACAAAAATACAGTCATTTAACAGAAATATGAAAGACACTGTATATATCAAACAAGTTAGGCACAAAAAGAAACATTCAACATTGTCCCTTTCACATGTTGAATATAAAAAAAGATGACCTCATAGGATATACATATAGAACCTAACAGTGGTTATCATGGTCTGGTCAGATTAGAGATGGGAGCTGCAGAAATGTCACCTGAAGTATGTAAAAATTTCAATTATACAGGAAGAGTAAATTTAAAAGATTTATTGTACAACATGGTGACTATAGTTAATAATTTTTAGTTGAAAAATGCTAAGACAGTAAATTGCAAAATGCTCTGACCACACAAAATGGCAACTATGTGTGGCAAAGCAGTCATTCCAGAAAGCATATATGTATTTCCAATCATATTATATAGAGAAAAATTGTAATGTGAAAAATAAAAGGTTATAAAAGTCCAGGTAACTGGGGATGGCACAGTGGCTTAACAAGCTAATCCTCTACCTGCCAGCATCAGCATCCCATATGTGTGCCAGTTCATGTCCCAGCTGCTCCAGTTCTGATCCAGCACCCCACTAATCTTTCAGAGAAAACAGCAGAGGATGGCAACATTTGCATGAGCGCCTGAACCCATATGGGTGTCCAAGAAGCAGCTCGCACCTTCAGACCAGCTCAACTCTGGCCACTGTGGTCACTTGGGGAGTGAATCACCAGATGATAGACCTCTCATATCTTTCTCTGTAAAATCTGCCTTGCAAATAAGATTGTTTTTTTTTAAAAAAAATAGATAATTTACCATAAAATGTAAGCATTTTTATGCAATTGGTCAAATGAAATGAATTTCCAAAATTTTACCTGTTCATTTTTTTAAATTGGTAATCTAAAGAGAATGGATCTCATCCATTTCATAGAAGTCTAAGATGGCCCTTTTAAGTATCTATGAAGATACTTAAAAATTGTGAAAAAGTCATTGTGGGAAAACTGCACGACTTAAAAAAATTTGCAGCCAAACATCTTTCAGCTTCAACTTTCCATGAACTTGCTGGAATCCTCTCCTATGCAGCATGCTGTAAACAATATGCAAGAGTGATCATGTCACTACACATCCAAGCAATCATCACTATGCACACCAGTCCAACGTCATTCACCTGTCCTGGCCATCCTTCCTGCTTTTTCATCTGCTACTATTAGTTGCTCATATATGCACAAGATAAACAGAGAAGCCTGAATTAGTGGTTACACTTGCAGGTTCTGAGGTCAAACTGGTGAAATTCAAATTCAAATCCTAGTTCTGCTGCTAACTGCGTAACCATGGGCAAAGTTATGCAATCCTTCTTGTACCTGTTTCCTCACATCTAACTTGAGAGTAATAGAATTATTGAGGGAAGAAAAATAAGTTCACATATTCAGGCATTCATTATAACACCTAGCAATTAAACATACAGCTCATGGACTATTTTTGATAGCTGAAAAGAGAAAAATGAGTATCTGACACCTTCATACAGTCTAGAAATCTTAATTATTGATAAGCTTTCCTAAAGAAATTACTTACGTTAACTATTTCCTATTATTTTCTTTTAAGTAAGATTCCCTAGTATATTTTCTTCACATACTTTATCTTTTTTCTATGATGCTCTGCTTTCCCAGGCTCTTTAACATCTCTCATAATCAATGTTTCCTTCTCCACTACCAAGAATCCAAAGCTCAATTGTTTGGACTCTTTATTCTTCCATGTGGACCCCGAGAGCAGTTTCTTCCTATTTCTCCCCATCCAACCTCCCAAATGCCTTCTCTAACCACATCTGACATTTTTCAAACTTAGTCCAAATCCTCTTACCTAAGGTCTTCTCCATCTGCTTTGGTCTACCTCTTTCTCCCCGCCAAACTATTCCAGTGTTGCCCATTTCCTTCAACTGTTGTTTATCATCTGTCTACATGGCACAGTCAAGTTTCAGTGATACTAGTAACAATCTCTCTCTCTCTCTCTCTCTCTCTCACACACACACACACACACACACACACACACACACACCATCCTCACGGAAATGACAGTGTGAGTGAGCAGACAAACATCAATTAAGTCTTCGTAACAAAGATGAGGATTGAGAGACATAAGCCAGAGAACTAGGGGGCTAATAAACTCACATACCCATGCTTTGCTTCCCTAACCAGGCTGAAAACTATTAAATGTGCTTTATTTCTTTCTTGTCTTAAATATTATGGTTAGTGGTGAATGAAGCCTGTGATTTTGAAGGGAATTGAAATTACATCTTTATGAAAATTAAAGATAAAACAGGAAGGAAAGGGAGAGATTGAGTCAGGAAAAGACAGAGAGAAATATGTCATCTTAGAAACATACCTAACATGAAATCTCTTTCCTTGATATTAATTTTTTAAATACTACAAATAACAGACTTCAGTGCAGATTTAATCATGCTTAACATCTGTCATATTTGCCTCACATATAAACATTAAACATATGTTAATATTGTTAATATGTAATAATTATGCAACTATATGTTTTATGTTTATATGTGCACACCTATATACACACAAGTTTTAAAAACAGGGATGCATATGTTAATATCACATGAAATTTATAAGCTCATAAAATGAGGAAAGGTGGGTAAAGTATTACTTCAGGGGCATAATTCAATGGAGGCAACATTTACAAAAATATACAAATGTATCTACTTATTTACCGTATATCCATATAAACACACATACACATATATTAACTTCAATATACGAAAAAAATGTGTTACTTGCCTCATTTCACCTAACATAATATCAAATTCCATGAATTTTGTTGCATGTCAGTATTCTTTTTAATGGGTAACACTCCAATGTGTATATATACCACATTTCTTCAATCATCTATTGACTTATACCTAGGTTGATTCCATATCCTTGTTATTATGAATAGTGATTCAATAAACATGGGAGTACAATATCTCATAAGCTGATTCCATTTCCTTTGGTTACACTTCTCAAAGTGAGACATACCTTACATCTTAGGTCATATGTTACATCTGTTTTCAGTTTTCAGAATAATTTCCAGATTGTTCATAATTTCTAGAATAATTTGCTTTCATAACTACTCGAGAATCAATTATAGTCCTAGACATATAAACATTAGTCAAATATAGTGAGTATTTTTTTTTAGATTCCCTTGGTTTTTTTTTTCACAACACCCACCATTATGGCCACCTAAAGTTCAACTTTTACCCTTCATTATTGCATACCACAGAGTAAAGAGCACTCTACACAGATGGCCTAAATAGACCCTAACTCCTAAACTCCTAAGATGACCCTAACTCCTACAACCATGAAAACCATAAAATCTGTTAACCAAAGTGTTGTACAAATAAACGATGCTGCTCAAAATATTATCATCTCTTCAAAATTCCACAACTTTCTCTCAAGTCCTTATTTCATACAGCTTTTTAAAATTCTAACTGTAATTAAAAGTCCCAAATGTAATCACTGCTGACATTCTCATGTAGATCTTTCCAGTCCTTTCTCCATACACATGTGTACATATTTTGCTGGCTAAAATTGGGGTCATATGGTACATTTTTATAATCTGATATCAAAGTAATATACAAGGGATATTCATCCACACAGTGACATTTTTGAAGTATCATCATCCTTATTCCATTGATAAGACCCTTTTCCGAAAAATTGAGATCCTTGGCCCAGTTATAAATTGTGTTTTCTTGTTATTATATGTTTTCCTCTTACCATGTAGTTTGCAAATATGCTATCCTATTTTTAAGTTGCCCCTTCATTCTGTCTGTTGTTTCCTTTACTATAGAGCTTTTTATTTTGATATCATTCCATTTTTCCATTTCTGTTTTTGGGTTGGTCTACTTAAATACACATTGCATTAAATACATGAAAAGATGATTAAGTTTTTAAAATCTTGAAATTCATAGTGGTTTTTCATACACATTTCCAATGAACCTTGAAGATCCCTTGTATCATTTGTACAAAGAGAAAAGCTATTCAAAGCGATACCTGGATATCAGTTAGCTGTGATTTTCATTTTAAAAATGTTCATATGAGGGATTTTTAAAAGTTCATGGAACTCTGTATAAGAAATCAATTATGCCTAGATTTTTTTTTACCTTACAAAACACAGGATTTTTTATTTAACTTTGTATGCAGATAAAAATTAGCCAAAATTTAGACAAACCTGTCCTGACATACTCGTCTTCATTATTTTCCCGTCATTCTACCACAGCTGGTCTACCCTGGGAGATGGGCAGGGTGGGCGTGGTGCACAGGCAAGGAGACCCCACATTCAACACCACTATCTTCGGCGTTATCTCAGAATTATCATTATAGAAATTTCCAGCATGAAGCAGCATCTTTCAACTGTTTGGTTAAAATGAAAATTACTCCAAAATCACAAATAAGGCTTCTGGCTTTTCTCTTAGTATGAAGCAAACAGTATATTCAGTGTTAAGGCAAGTGGTAGAACGCATGCGCAGTGCACCAAAGCAGACCTTTGATCGTAAAACGTATTTTGGAAAATTTTTGATACCCCAGACATGTGTTAGAAACCTGTAAAAACTTCTGCTGAGTGGAAAGGGATTTGTGTGGCTGTCTCAGCAGCCTGCTTTCAGTAGTTACTATGTTAGAAGTAATCTTTTTTAATTTTTCAATAAAAATTAGGTTTATCTTTCAGTGTCATTTTCTGCAACCTTTGAGAAAGGATCCTGGCTTTATTTCTTGTCTTGAGCTTCCTGCCTGTACTTTGACACTGTAAACACTCATGGAATTTCCTAGGGCTTCCATAACAAACTACCACAACTAGGTAGCTCAAAACAACAGATGTTTATTATGTTACAGTTCTGAAAGACTAACAAGTCTGGAATTCCACTGCCAGCCAGACCATGATCTCTTGAGTGTTCTTGGGGAGGATTCCTGCCTTCTTGGTTTCTGGTAGTGGTGCCAGCCCCCCTGGGCTTGAAGCAGCACAAACTCCTCACTCTGCGTCAGCATCTCATAGCATGTCTCCTCGGGGCCATCACACTATCTGCTTGTAAAGACACTGGCAATACTGGATTAAGGGCACAATCTACCCCCACTCGGTCTCATCTTAATGATGTCTGCAATTACTCCCATTCCAGAATTGGGTCAGATTCTAAGGCACTTGGCTGGTACCAGGCATCCAATACTTTAAGGAACACAATTTAACAAAGTACTGATCAAAGAACTTTGTTCTTATTTTAAAGGCTGCACATGTTAAACAAATTACACCCTTAGTTCTATATACATCATGCTTTTCAAAACTGGATATAATACATGTAGTATCTCTTGAGTAAATCCAAATCTCTTAGAGCCTCATTCCAGAAGCGTAGCTACAAAAACGTAATCCAACATCATTACATAATATGTTGGAAAGCTATCATCCGCACAGAGTGAGTTGGAGAACGTAAAACCTCACAGCTTTGAGTCATTTATCAATGCCCTGTCTCACACTTGGGAGACTGAACATTCCATAATGCAACTCCTTGTGAATGTAAAATCGATTAACAAAACATTTTTTTTCCTTTACTAGTACTAGAATTTGTCGTTCAAATCTATACTAAAGAATCACAGGAAATAAGACTTTTTTTTCTTTTATTTTATCCTCTACTCAGAAACAGTTTCTTGCAAAGAAAAAGTGGAGAACCACAACCCTTAAGTAATCAAGAAGAGCTCTTCAAGTGAAAAAAGCTACTGAAGTCTAAAGAGCAGTGGATCCACCACACTGTGAACAAGTCCTAAGTGGATTTGAGCAATCTTTTGAAAAAGCAGCTTTCATGTACAGCTGATGATGATCACCCTGCGAAAAAGTGAAACCCCTATTAAAGTGACACCATTTGAAAAAAGTACAAAAAGAATAAAAAAAAAAACTACTATGGTGATGTTTCAGAAAGTAAAGTTACACATCCTTTTTCCAAAAGAGTTTCCTCCTGCCCACCTTGATGGCAAGGTGGTAAGTGATAATGCCAAATGGCTATAGTCTGATAGTGTCATATGTCAGACTCATAAGACTTCAATGTACTGGGTTATTTCTGTGAGAAATATAACCACTTGCACTTCAGTATTTACGTAGCAAACACTGATACAAATCTCAGTGGCATTCAACAATAAGCATGTGTTTCTTATCCATTCGTCTACATGGAAGCTGCATTTTACTAATAGAGGCTGAGTTCAAATGTGCTTGACTCATGGCCATCACTTAAGTCTTGCTCTACTCCATACGCCCATCTTCTTTCTTGGACACAAATTATGCAAAATATGTTCTTCTCATGTTGAAAGGCAGAACTTCATGGGGCAAAGGTCCACAAAGCTACACCAACATCTATTCAATCTTTGCTTGTATCACTTCTGCTAACTTCCTTAACACTTTCCTTCCACTTTTTCATAAGTACCTGGAGCCAGAAAATCAATGTGGTGACACTAACAGGAGGAAACACAGATGTTAATATTTTAAGTGCACATGATCTTCACAGAAACAAGTGGAAATCAAAATATTCATTGGCTTATATACTAAGCCCCCCCACACACACACACAGGTTAATAAGCTATGGAGAAACAATTACACAAAACAATTATTACAAAAAGGAGGGCGCTAGGCTCCTAGAATCAAATTATTGGAAAGGCAACTTTAGAGAGAAGGACAGAAAGGAAGATCATCATCTGCTACTTCACTCCCCAAGTGGCCACAACAGCCAGTCTGAAGCCAGAAGCCAGGAGCTTCTTCTGGGTCTCCCACATGGGTGCAGGGTCCCAAGGCTTTGGACCATCCTCAACTGCTTTTCCAGGCCACAAGCAGGGAGCTAGATGGGAAATGGAGCAACCAGGAAATGAACTGATGCCCATTTAGGATCCCAGTGGATGCAAGGCGAGGACTTCAGCCACCAGGCTATTGCACTGGGCCCTAATGAACTTTTTCAAGTTACCTGACTTGCATACTCTTGTATCATCCATAATATTCAGGTTCAACTATGCGAAAGATCTTAATTGTCTTGTATAAAACAATGTTTATATGTTCCAGTAATGAGAGTATCTTACTCTTATAAACCAAAAATATATTTGGATTTCTACTGATGACATCCACTGTCATGCTTGAGAGCCAGAATGGGTGCTGGTTGGCCAAGCTAGGCCATAGTACCCACTGGTAATTGCCAGGACTGGGTGTAAAGAATGTCAGGCTAGATTGCAGTACTTCCTGGCAAGCTCAAGATTCAGGGCTGGGAACAGGCCTGGCAGAGAAACAGGCATGGTAGGCCCTCCTCTGCTAGGCTGTAGCTCCTGCTGGTGAGCACAAAAGCCAGAGCTGGTGCAAACTGGGCTGGGCCGGAGGCAGTATCCATCAGCATGTATGTGGGCTGGATATGGGAATAAGTCGAACTGAGTTAAGCTGCAGCACCCATGGATGTGCATGACAACCAGATGGGATGCTTGATAGACTGGGATGGGCTGTAGCACATGCCAGCACATACAAAAACGGAAGCTGGGAACAGGCCAGGTGGGATTCACACCCCAACTAGGCCATGGCACCCACTGGTGTGCATGAAGAATAGGCCTGTGGCAAGTTGGGCTGGGATAGGCCACAGAACCCATTAGTTCATGTGAGAGATGGGGCTGGGGGTGGAACTAACCAGGCACCTTGCATCTACTGGCATATGTGTTGGCTGGTGGAGATGACAGACCAAACCTGGCCCCGCATTGGCTGGTGCACACAAATAAATTCTGAGGTCACTCCAGGTGAGGCTTCTTGGGGGACTCCCCAGTTAGATGGCTGAACTCAAACCCTTGCCACAGGGAAAAATCACAAAATACGTGGTCCGACCTTGGAGTCCATTTATTGGGACTGGGACTCCTCAACTACTGATGCCTGTATGGTGGACAGCATGCCCAGCTGCACACAGGGCACATGAAGGCCAGCTCATCTAGGCCAGCAGAGGATATAGAGTACATTGTCAGAGGATGGGAAGCAGAACAGGTTGGACAATTCTCCTAGCCAAGCTTTACAACACATTTCTGGGCTTGTGGATGCACTATGGTGAACTGGTCAGCTAACAGAACTTGGAAAAATTTTTCCAATCCTGGTGCAACAAAACTGACAATGTCTTAGAACTATCAAACTACTCAAGGAGTGTTCCTTCCCTGCATCGGGATCTCTAAGACATCCAATTGTCATCCCCTATCCCCAGGTGCTGATGTAGTTTGACAGCAAGGAGTGGCCTCCTCTCCTTCCCTCCCTGCAAGCAGAGAAAGAATTGAAACATCTGTCCCACTCCCCTTTTTCCACACCTCGACCCTCCCTACCCTAGACAGAGACCCACATGAGTGTGCATTAAGTGTGTAAACACTATTAAAACTAATATTTAAACATTTTCTTAAAATCTAAAATAGGCAGCTTTCATACTCTTATTTAAAACATCAGATCTTAGGTCCAACAGGTATGCCTTTACTGATGTTAGAGTCATCATATATTTAACAGTAATCTGTATGATCATCTGGCTCGTGCTCCCACATAACTTTGGTGAAAGAAGTAACATTCCAACAAACATTTGACTATGTAGATTTCAAGGAGGCAAAAACAAAGCCAATTTGTTGCAAGTAACAGAGGGTAAACTCTAGCACAATTCTAGTTATCACCATCTAGCATGTTTCATATATTTTTTTACTTCTTTGTCTTGTACATGATATGACTGTTATTCCTATTAGAAGGTAAGCAGCCTGAAGGCCAGGAGCTCTTGGCTTCTAGTATCTCCAGCACTAAAACCATGCATGGCACACAACAGGTATTTAATATTTACTTATGAAAAATCTCTAAGCACAAGTCTATTAATTAGAAAATTCCCTTAATTATACTATTTTTGTCACATATCTACTTGTTCCCTTGAACTATCAATGACATGCATGGACTTGATTTTTTTTTTTTGCATTCTCAGTGTAAACATAAATTTCTTACAAGAATACATGCTCATTATCAATTCTCTGATCATCAACTGTAAAAATAGGCCCACCATAAGGCAATTTGCAAATTTCAGTATTATTCTTGGGAAAGAAATTATTTGAGATGGACAAGAGCTACAAGGTAAGGTTGAAACAGCACAGGCCCTGAAGGCAGAGTGAACTCGGTCAGGAGCTCACTGGTACCACTGAAAATCTGCATTACAGGTACATCACCAAAAGGAGAAATAGAGTGCCATCTGGTTCAAGGGAATTATACAAAGTGCCTAGTATTATGTCTGGTAAGATGAAAGATCCAGACACAAGTCTGAGGAGTAAAGCTATTACAGCCAACTGACATGAAGTCAGTTCTATTGAGATAATATGTTATGTCAATGAGTCCCTGGAAGTTTACTGTCTGATTTCTGGCTTTACCTAAAACTACCATAAGCAAAATTGTTGTGGTCTTCACAGTGAGGGCTATTCGTCTCCGAGGTCAGAGGGGGGTTAGGTTTTTTCCCTCTTGTTTCTAGAGACTACATAGAGATTGCTCTGTGTTGAATGGTAGCATTAGCTGAAGCAGCATTTAGCAGTTCAACACGCAGTTGAGTAAAGCCTGTGGGAGAATTAGATGATAACATTTCAAGGGGAAATTGCCCATGGACAAAAATAGCAATGAGGCAGGGCAGCCTAGGGTTTAGCAGCAGAATTTTTAAAGAGGCAAAGCCACGCAAGTCCTGTTCTTTTCAGCAAGTATTCTCCTGAGAGGCAGCTCTTTACCTCCAATCAGTGCTGTAGCAGCTGAAGGCTTTAGCCTTTGAAAGCTGAAGCAATTGCTGAGAAGCAGGCTCAACTAACTAACATTTAATTTCACGTTTGCCATTTCTTCCACTCAGACTCCAGGGTGCAAACCCTGACCAACGCCAGAACTAAGGCTTACAAAAAGCTACATTGGCAGATGTAGTATTACCAGCATAAGAGAGTTCCGGGCCGGGGCGGGGGGGGGGAGGAAGGCCTGCAGACCATAGTCCCCACTTCTGCCACTGTGAACATCAAGCCAATAAACAATTGGGGTGGCAGTTACTCAATATGAAGATAGTCTAAACCTGTGTGTACACTGCTCACTGTTGGCACTTTAAAATTTTGCAATTCATGCATTGGCCAAAAAAATGTTTAATGCAAACAAATATATTGTATTTATTAGCAGCTTCAGATTAGGTCTTTATTACAGGTCATACCTGAGTTCTTCTTTTGCGCAGTTGATGAATGGAGATGTTACTATTATTGCCAAAAGTCAGATGTGGTAATTCAATGTGACTTTTCTACGACCCTTCCTTGCTGGTAACGGTTTTACAGCCATGCATTTAAAGTAGCTGAACTACCACCAAGATAAAATTGTTATGTAGCTTAAGATTGATGTTTCTGGTATCCTTTCTCTCCAGCACCTCGCTAAAAGAAATGACCTTTATAGAGTCTCCAGCATTGGCCCAGCCCCTTGCAAGTATAAAATGAGTTAGTTCACATTCATAAAGGCACTTTGTGACCCTTTTCCCTAACTTCTATCCTCCACTCTTGTCCTCCACATGTATCCTTTACAGTAACTGTGTCTCCTGGTAAAACAGCTGAAAGATCCTACTGCCAGAGCCACTGCTTTCCTATCTCCAGTCTTTCTGACACACAGGTTATAGACCTGTTTCTTCAGAGCACATCGTGTGCTTTCTCAAGTGTCTCCCAGTAATCCATCAATCACCTTGGAGTTCTCCAGAACCAATACTGTATGTGTGGACAGACACACCAAAGGAAATTTATCCTAGGAACTCTTTCACATGACTATGGATACTGAGCAGACCCATAATCTTCCATCTGCAAGCTGAAAAACTATGCTAGCCAATGGCATAATCCAAGACCAAAGGTCTGTGTACCAGAGTAAGTGTTGTCTTAAGAGAACAAAGAGCCTGGTACAATAGCCTAGTGGCTAAACCCTTGCCTTACACATGCCAGGATCCCATGAGGGTGCCAGTTCATGTCCCAGCTGCTCCACTTCCCATCCAGCTCCTTGATCATTGCATGGAAAAGCAGCAGCAGATGGCCCAAAGCATTGGGACCCTGCACCCACATGAGCAGTCTGGAAGAAGCTTCTGGATCCTGGCTTCAGCTCGGCTCAGCTCCAGCCATTGCAGCCACTTGGGAGACTGTTCAGTCTTCAATTCTCTGTAGCTCTTATCTGCCTTTGCAATAAATAAAACTTTTAAAACACAACAAAAATAATCTAAGTATAAGGAAAATCAAGAAAGTTGATCCTGCAAGAAAACATGACACTGGTTCCAAGTGGTAGGGGAAGAATAAAATTACCGATGGGAAAAGGTATCTGCCAGGTTTCTGGGATACCGCTTATGTCATAGCTCTTTGAGTGGTAGCAAAAATGGGTATTTTTATAAGAAGTATAAATGAAAATGTAACCACAAGATATAACTGTACATAATATCTCTGAAATACGGTTTTAACAAACAAACAAACAAAACTAGAATAGATAGAGAACAACAAGGAAAGCTTAGAAACAGACAGGAAACGGTCAGCGGGGATGCACTTATACCTCACTGGGTGGGACACAAAGATTAGTTACTCCTCACTGGGGTATGGAAGATTTCTCTGCACACCCCTCCTAAACATGCTCACCTAAACTGTTGACATATATCCTGTTAGAATTATAGAGTTAGACCACCTGAAAAACAGCCAGGTTCAGCGAAAACGTGCTTCAATGCTATAAACTGCTAAATACTAAAATTAAAATAGGCATGAGACAGCTGAATAGCAATCTAAACCATTTTAAGGTGTATAGAACACGGTTGAATATAAACCAAAATTGAAATGTCTATGAAGAAGTCACAGGTTGTGGTTGAGAACCTGCATTTTCCTATTAACATATTGGTTAGTCAATACCATGTCAATTAATGCCACAATGTTGTAAATGGTTGGAAATATTATGTTGGGGCTTTTAATTGATTGGGATGATACTCTGCCGGCTCTACCTTCAGACCAGAGATGGTCTCACCAAGAAACCATTGAACTTACCAGGACAATAAGATGCTGGACTTTACGCTTGGTAAATACCTCCAATGAAAGAATGTCAACTGAATTTGAAGTATGGAAATGCAACAAGGTGGAGCAATCCACCGTGGGCGGGGGGAGGGTTTTGGGAGGGGTGGGGGTTATCCCAGTGCATAAAAAATGTATCACATAATGCAATGTAATTAATTAAAAAATGAAATGCAATAAAAATATGTTTAAAAAAAAAGAAATACTGTTTTAAAACATACATTCCATGTGCAAACATTGAATATCTAAAATTAGGAACTCAATGTCCCAGGTACGTAATATTAAATGTAAATGGATTAATCCAAAACAAGTTGAAGTGCATATATGTGACCTCACAATTGTACTCAGCACCTCTTCCCATTACTGCTCTTTTAAGGATCTTATGTTTATGTTGAACGCAGAGTTAAGAGAGGAGAGGGAGAGGGATGGAGGGAGAGGAAAGGGAAGAGAGAGAGAATATCCTTCATAGGCTGGTTCACTCTGCAAATGGCCATGGCCAGATCTGATCTGAAGCCAGGAACCTCTTCCGGGCCTCCCATGTGGGTGCAGGGTCCCAAGGATTTGGGCCGTCCTCAACTGCTGTCCCAGGCCACAAGCAGGGAGCTGGATGGGAAGTGGAGCAGCTGGGACATGAACTGGTGCCCATATGGGATGCAAGCAGTGTAGGCAGAAGCTTAGCCTACTTAAGATAACTTAAGTTGTGCCGCCCCTCCCATTACTGCTCTTTCATCTTTATCACCTCAAACAAACCTTTGTCCTGGTTCTTGTCCTTGCTGATTTCTTAATTTACAATGTTTCAGCCAAAGTCTGAATTGATCTTTGCTTAACACTAATTTCCTAAGTAAAAACATTACCTGACAGATAGTATTTCCAAAGTGGGAATTTGTTTTTTAATCTTTGGTTTGGGATGAAAAATTCTGGCCCCAAATCTACCCCCCGCCACTCCTTCTTATTAGGAAATTTTTAATGGCCTTTAGGGATCAACCAGACAACCCAGAATCAGGATTATCCCCTAGCTTAAGTTCTTATCACATTTGTAAACACCCTCTTTCCAAAAGGTTCTAGCAATTAGGACTTGGAATCTTTGCAGCCACTGTTTAGCCCTACTGAAAGATCCAAAAAGATTGCATTCCAGCCCCAGGCCCCGCTGTTTTGCTGCTTTCTCTGCCAAGAACAATCCAGCTACCAGCTTTCTGAGTACCTGTCCATAAATTATCCACCCTGCGTCCATCAACCATCTTTCCTCAGAGAAATCTCCAAATATTCTTTTCTATACGTTTCTATCAGAAAATACATTGAACATACTCCTTAATACATATTGCTTACTTCTAAATTTTGTGTGCCATTACATCATTATATCATGCATATGGAATAGTAATTTTATTTTTTTTAAGATTTATTTTATTTTTAATGGAAAGTCAGATTTAACAGAGAGAGAGAAAGGAAGATCTTCCCTCCATTGATTCACTCCCCAAATGGCTGCTATGGCCAGAGCTGCGCTGATTTGAAGCCAGGAGCCCAGAGCCTCTTCCAGTTCTTCCACACGGGTGCAGGCTCCCAAGGCTTTGGGCCATCCTCGACTGCTTTCCGAGGCCACAGGCAGGGAGCTAGATAGGAAGCGGCACCCATATGGGATCCCAGTGCGTGCAAGGTGAGGACTTTAGCTACTGCGCCAGCCCCGAAATAGTAATTTTAAAGGGAAAATAAATATAAATTATAAATTACTAACACCTTCTTCCATGCCCCAAAGAGTCGCCGTGTCAGCTCTGAGGTACACACATCCCACCCTCTTGCTGTGCATCCTTGCTCCTCAAAACTCCAAGGAAAAGCTTCAAAGACTGTTGCTTATAACAGGGAAGCTGAATGACTCCTGGACTCCCCATCATTAACTTCACCCACAGCAAGTCAGCTTGCCTCTTTGTGTTATATTTTGGGGATCTGGAAGTGATTTCAATTGGAAAAAATGTTCCTCTGCAAAAAAAAAAAAATGACAAAAAATAATAATAATAGGTTTGAAACCCACTTCTATCGAGCACCCTCTTGGTATGAGCCTCTGAGCGGCCTTTTGTGCAGGTGGCACATGACATCACTCGGCCCCAGCTGTTCCTTATTAACTCAGCCTCTCACTGAAAGATACAGCCTCATACAACTTGATTTTTTTTAAGACAGCCCATTTTGCAAATCAACCAAACACATTAAACACAGACTGCCACATTCCATAAATATAAATTCAACAAATAAATTCTGTGTCTTCACAGCCGCCGCATGGATCCACTGGAAGTTCTGAAGGACATCAGGCTTGGTGGAGAAGCGTTCCTGTTTTGTCACCCTAGCGGAAATACTTACCAAGCCAACTTCACCTCCAGTGAATCAAAGCTCAGGAGTCACCCAGGAGCTCCTAACCATTACCCCAAGAGCGGTCTTTGTAAATACGCTCTTTGCCTGCTCCCAGTGTCTAATTAGACCCTGACCATGAGGTTAAGAGGTGGAAAAGAAAGCCAGGACGCCTGCAGACTGCCGCAAGAGTTCACAGCAAAATGACAGGCAGTGAGCGTGATCCAAGAAGAAGAATCTACAAGTCACACTTGAGTCATTCAGCCAGATTTTTTTTTAACATGGAAAGGTTGCAGCATCAATAGTGTCATCTTTAATAGAAAGGACAACTACACATAATGCATAATTGCTGGTCTAAATGACTTGTTATTTTGACTGCCTATTCTAAAATGTCTGTAATTGCTTCCAAAGAGACTTGGAATAAATGCTAAGTGAGTACAGGCAATCACTGGTGGAGACATAGCACGGCTTCAGAAAACTTAACACAAATTATTTTGTCATGTGTCAGTTTCCACCAATTCCTGATTATGATCAGAGGCATGTGTAGTGCTTCGTCGGGTGTTTGTTCTGTGTCTGCTTAGGCCAACAGAAGCAGCATCACATGTAGGTGTAGAAAAGACAATTTATTTCCAAGGGCAATGAATAGAAGCTGCCTGACACTGAGGAATTAGTTATGCAGATCTTCATGCCAAATCCTGGCCCTTTCTGAGAATCAAACCAAAGGCAGGCAGAGCATCTCACTGAGGTTCACTGCCATCTCTGCAAATGAACTTGTCCCTCCATCATATACTTGTTTGCCAAATCCTAAAATAGCAAATTATTTCTTTATAACACAATTCTCTTCCTGGAAGAATAGCCTTCAGTGTGAGTTCCGATAGAGCAATAGCTCCTCTAAATGACAGCCAAGGCTTGCAGCAAGGATGTGAGGCACATCTATTTCAGGGCTTCCCATTAGAGGGAAAAGCAGTTCTATAAGAAATAAAGTCATTTCCTGACTCATGGGGATGCCATGTTGAAACCCCAGTTTTCTGTCTCAGGATACAGAGGTTGGGAAAACATGGCTAAGCTTCAAAGAGATAGATCATCCCTTAAGGATTCAGGAAACCTACATGCTAAGGTTCTCCACACATTGACGTATTCACCCAGTGAACATTTGAAATGTTGGTGGTATTTGAGGAATTCGAGTCTCTAAATACGTGCATACATCTCTCAAGGAACATGGGATGAACAGTCTCTGCTGGTTGACCCTGCCTCCAGGGCCCTAGAAGTCCACAGCCAATGAGAAGCCAGCGGCAGCACAGGAAACAGCCAGTTTTGAAGACTACACCCAGAGGGTCATGGTCACCTTCTGGAATCCTTCTTCTGAATTCCAGTATTGCCACGAATGCCAAAACACAACTGAATGGTTGCTTACTGCACCTGGTTGATTGCCTATGTAACTCTGAATATTGAATGGAGCTGGGAGGAGGTATATCAGATACACAAAAACAGAGACCACATACAGACAAGGAAGCTAATTGGAGCACCAAAGCCATGGGATAGTATGTTAAACCATTGTCTGTAGTACCAACATCCTGTATGGGAATCAGTTCAACTCCAGCTTCTTCCCGCCCCACCCAATTGCTGCCTGATGGCCTGAGAAGGTAGCACATAATGGCCCAAGTGCTTGGGCCCCTGCACCCACATGGGAGACCCAGTTGAAGGTCCTAGCTCCTGGCTTTGAACCAGCCCAGTTCTGGCCATTGAGGTATTCAGAGAGTGCACTAACAGTTGGAAGCTCCCTCTGACTCTCTCTATGCAACTCTGCCTTTCAAACAAAATCTTTCTGAAGAGTAGCTGGGGTCAGTGCTGTGGGTAGCACGCTAAGCCTCCTCCTCCAGCACTAACATCCCATACGGACACAAGTTCATGTCCTGGCTGCTCCACTTCTGTCCAACAACCTGCGTGTGGCCTGGGAAAGCAGCAGAGGATGGCCCAAGCCCTTGGGCTCCTGTACCCACAAGGGTACCCAGCAAGAAGCTCTTGGCTCCTGGTTTTCGATCAGTTTCTTTAATCACTTTTTAAAACTAGAGAGTTGTTATTCTGTAGTAATTATTAAGATTTTTTTAATGATTTATTTTATTTTTATTTGAAAGGCAGATTTAGAGAGGAGAGACAGAGAGAAAGATCTTCCCTCCACTGGTTCACTCCCCAAGTGGCCTCAATAGTCAGAGCTGAGCTGATCCGAAGCCAGGAGCCTGAAATGTCTTCTGGGTCTCCCACATGGGTGCAGAGTCCCAAGGCTCTGGAAAGTGAAGCAATCGGGACATGAATCAGTGCCCACATAGGATTCCAGCTAATTTAAGACTAGGATTTAACCATGAGGTTACCACACCCAGATTAAGATTTATTGATAATTTGCCTTATACAAGGCACTGGGAAATAGCCAACATGTATCATATGATGTTTTGTATTAACTAATCTAACCCTTATACTTAAGTTTGGGAGAAAATATTTACATTATCTCCTTTTGCGTAAGGGAAGAAATGAGGACCAGAGAGGTTAAGTCACTCACTCAACTCTCACAATTCTTCAGAGAAGAGGAAGGAAGTAACCCCAGGGGCTTCTAGTTCCAGGTCTTCACTGCCATATAATAAAAGCTTAATTTGGTGTAAAAAATATTGAAATACCTGAATAGTTTTGTCTTAATACAACCATCCTTCTATGCATGGTTTCTAAATTTTTGCACCAAAATAAACTTACCTTTTGACACCAGTTTCCATCAACTTCCTGAAGTCCCTTCACAGGGGCAACCTCTGCCTCTCAAACATGACCCTGCCTTTTGAAGCCATAATTCTCAGCAGTCATGCACATTTGATGCCAAACATTTCTAGCATTGCATATTTGTTGCATTTTCATATTAGAACAATATGTATTCCCAACTAGATTGAAAAACTAGCAACACAGGAGCTGTAGCTAATACCACCCTGCAATCCCACAGCACTAGCGTGTACTCAATAAGGAAGATATCATCGGACCTTCAACAAAAAAAAAGGTAACTTAAATAACTCTTAATTTCGCAATCAAACTCTACCAACACTTTTCGCTAAGTAACAGCAATCTTGCATCTTCAAAGTGTTTCACCCCCGCGAAAGCAGGAGAAGAGTGAACCATCACAAGGAGGGGAGGGAATGTGTTCTGCTCAAGGCAATCAAATAAAGCAACCCCCAACATATAGTTAAAGTACAGTGACTCAGACACAGCTCATGTTTTTAGTCACTTAGAGTACAAAGTTCTCTGAAACACGAATAGTTTTTAAAGCATTACTCAATTTTGCTTCCTCTGATAAAACTAAAATAATCCAATACAATTATCTGAATGGTTATAATTTAAAGATTTAAAATACACACTCAAAACCTAACATTTCAAATTAGTGCCACTCTTTAGGACAAACTCTAATAATAATGATCTGGTATAAAAGTATCCTGGAGTAACTAATTTCCTACCATTTTCTTTTTATTAAGCTAATCTGGAAAAAAAACAAGTATTCTTCCATAGAGCTGTCCTAGAGAAAGTGAAGCACTATAAAAGCCACACACCTACAAAGTCATTACTCAACACTTAGAGCCCTTGTTTCCTTTCTCAGCTAAGAAAGCATTTATTTTCCCACACTGGAACACTAAATATGGTACAAGACCTTTATTTAGAAATAATTGAATTTCATCAAATCAATAAACAATTTCTAAGTGCCATTATCACTAGCCCAAGGATGACAAATAGGCTTAACCATACATGGCAGCTCCTTCCTTCCTGTAGCAGAGACCTTGATGCAGTATTGAGAAAGAGTCTGAAACCATATCCAAAAGAGAACATGTTTAGGTTAGCGTAACAGCAATGTAAGTGGGAAAGAAATATCACTACCAAAGTCTGCACTACCTACCAAAATTTATTAAAAGTAAAACACAAACATTTCATCTGAAATGAGGGATGTGGGCCAGGAATTTCAAACACAGTTTTGGTTAGCCTTAAATGAGAATTCATCACTAATAAATGACCCAGACTGACCAGCCATAATCAAATAAGAACTGAACATTTATTCTTCAGCCTGCTACCTGCCAAGCTTTGAACTTGCTGCCTTACCTCAACCCCACACACCCATAGCCACATCTAAAATGTTTGTCATTACCAATAACACCCCTCCATTAAATTAATTTCAATCATTCTACTTCCCAAACACTACTTCCTATCTCACACTTATTCAAATAATATTCAAATATTCAAATATTTGAATACTTCCTATCTCTCACACTTATTCAAATAATATTCAAACTTATTCAAATATTGAGTCTACTTCCCTGATAAGTCCAGCCCATGGGTCCTATCACCCATTCACTATTCCTTATCTCCCTGCTAATCCTTACTAACCTATGCGCTCATCATCATCTCCATAGGCGATAAACAATCTCTAATTTGCATTCATTATGAACTCCAGGGCTTTTTAATCATAACTACCTATGTAACCCCACATCTTGTTATATTCAGATCTCTGCTGTTCCAAGTCTGCATCCATACAATTCATAGCTTTAATTATTATTCTCAAGTCACAATTATCTCAAAAGGGTCCTTACTAAGGCTGATAGCCCCCATATACTTCTATTTCCTCGGACTCTTCAACTCTTTCCTCCTTACATAACCACAACTCATGGATCTTGTTTTCTGCTTTCACAAAAAACATAAAAGCTATTATAAGACAATTCCCACAGGCCATCAGGACTCTATCCATCTGCCTACCTGAGTCTGTGTCTATTCTCTACCCTCTTGTGATACAATGCAGAACTGCCCTTGTTCTCATCAACAACCAAGCTCTCTACATGCATGCTAGAGCCACCCTCTTGCTTGAACAATCACATTAATGACTTCTAAATATGATAAACATCCCAAATCATTCTCCTCAACTGCACAATAGTTAGTACATTTAACTACCAATTCAGTCTGTTGAAATACATCTCAAAAGTTTTCATGTTCAAAACATCTGAAATCCACCAAAAACCCACGCATCCCATACACATCCCTATTACAGTACATGGCAGCTTCCATCATTCTAACTGCTGATTCTGAAAATCTGGAGTTAACGCACACCCAGTCCACCAGCAAGTCCTTTCAACTACTTCTGTATCTAACCACTCTGCATCTACTCCTATTGCATGGTCCAAGCATCCATCGTCTCACCAGGTCTCCGTGATGGTGTCTTTGTCCTACTACAGTCTATTAACACAGCAACCAAAATGATTTTTTTGAAAGATGAAGTTCCAGGTGGGCATTTAGCTCAGTGGTTAAGTCACTGCTCAGGACACCACACCCTCAAGTGCCTGATTCAAGTCCAAGATGCTCCACTTCCAACCCAGCTTTTAAATGTGCTCTGGAAGACAAGTGATGGCTACTGCCACTCATACAGGAGACCAAGTTGGAGTTCTTGACTCCTGGCTTTGGCCTCGTTCTTGCAGCCATTTGGAGAGTGAATCAGTAGATGGAAGGTGTGTCAGTCTATCCCATAGCCTTTAAAGTGAAAACGAACTGTTTAAATTCTTCCACTTGAGATGCTTTAATGCATTTGTATTTCACTCAAAATAAAAGCCAAAGTCCTTTCAGAAACCAAGACCTTAAAATGCTCTCCCTAGAGACACCTCTCTGACCAGAACTTGCTATACTTCCCACTCCCTCCACTTCAATCATATTAACATCTTTGCTCTCTGAATGCAGCATTAATCCTCCCACATAAAGGTCTGATTTTACTAACTGCTCGTTCTGGAATGCACTTTGTCCAATTTTCTGCCGATCACTTCCTCATCCTTTTAATGTCTTTCATGAAATTTTTCTTGATGAACTTGTTGCCAACCACCCTGTTGAAATCTGGGGAACACCGTGGCTTGTTCTTTCACATTGCACTATTTCTTTTCATAGCAGTTTTCACCCTCAGACATACTAGCCATTCTGTACATGCATTTGTTCATCATTCTACTCCAGCCATTATAAAACTGTGTAAAGACAGAGCCTTTTACCTGTTCCTTGGAGGTATTCAAAGCTCACAATAGTACCTACTGCAAAACAGTCCTTTTTCTTTTGATTTGATGAAGGATTGGATGTTGTCTCACTTTATCACCACTTAAACCCTTGAACATTATTATACCTTCCTGATGCAGAAAGTGAGGGGCAAATAGTTTAAATCATTTGTCCAATGTAATGCATCAAATGAATACAGTATTCAAGATTTGAGCCCCATGGAAAGAAAGTAGGAATTCCCAAAGCAACTAAGATCATGTTCCACACTCGAGTGCCTGTGTTTAATCCCTGACCCGTCCTCCAGACTTCAGGCTCCACAAAAACAGACCCTGGGTGGGAGTGGTGCTGGATCAAGTCATTAGTTTTCTGTTATGTGGGAGATCTGGGCTGTATTTCTGGCTCCTGGCTCCAACCTTGACCACTGTAAGCATTCAGGGAGCCAACCAGCAGATGGGAGAGTTGTGTCTCTGTTGCTCTGTCTTTCTCAAATAAGTAATAAATTATTTGACCAGCATGTTTGCTTTCAATGGCTATCCAACTGACAATAACCAATTTCTGAGACCAGTACCATGGTATAGAAGGTAAAGCCACCATCTATGACACTGATATCCCATACAGGCATTGGCTTGCATCCCTGAAACTCCACTTCCCATCTAGCTCCCTATTAATGGCCTGGGAAATCAGTAGAAGATGGCCCAAGGTCTTGTACCCCTGTTACCTATGTGGGAGATCTGAACAAAGCTCCTGGCTTTGGCATGACCCATCACTGACCATTGTAGCCACCTGGATGTTAATGGAAGGTGTGTGTGTATATGTGTCTCACTGTATTTTATTTGAAAAGACAGAGTTACATCTTTTGAAAACTCTGGACTTTTCCTCCATGGTTCTTTGCTCAGAGTCTGCAAGTCTCTGTCAAATCAATGTTTTAAAAAGAGGAACTACTTCATGGCTAAATTTACGCTATTTCAAAATCACAGACATAGCAAGCGAGGCTGAGTCAGAGAACGATCACTCACTGGTTCACTTCCTGGCCTGCAACAGATGGGCCCTGGAAAACTGTGTCACTCTCCCAGGTGATTGGCAGACAGCCAATGACTTGAGTCATTGCTCAGTGCTTCCCAGGGATCACATGAGCAGAAAGCTAAAAGATGTGGCACTGGAACCCAAACTCAGGTACTCCAAGATGTGCATTTGAAGCCTGCCCACTATCCTTCATTGCTTACATGAACTGTATCACTGGGTACCCAAATGATAGGTGAAAGCATTCTTTTACTGAAGTATTCTACCTAAGAAATGAAGCATAAATTCTACTTTTTAAGCACTAAGCTAAACACACAGCATTGGCTGCTACTGTCACAAGAACAGAGGCACCAAGACATGACGAGCCTGATGAAGACACAGCCTCACCCGCTCCAAAAAAAAAAAAAAAGTGAACTTGAACCTGAATAAACCTCTGGTTTGAGAATTCAACTTCAGCTTTAGTGACATTTGAAATTCAATCATGTTTTGTGTGTTGTGGGATGTTTAACACTATTCGCAACCGACTTCTACCTCCCTGATGTGAGTAGCACTTTCATGTCTGTTTTGAGTATCAAATATGGGGCCAGGCATTTGGCCCCACAATTCAGCCGCCATATAGAACACCTGCACCCAATAGCAGAGTGCCTGATTTGAGTACCAGCTCCTCTGTTTCTAATCCTGCTTCTTGCTAAGGGGGATTCTGGGAGGGTACAGGTGATAGCTTAAGTATTAGGGTCCCTGTGGTCCATGTGGGAAGTCTATCTTAGATAGAGGTCCTGGCTCCTGGCTCTGACTCTAGCCTGGTCCAGCCCTTCTATTGTCATCAATTAGAAAACCTTTTTCTTCTCTCCTATTCTGTCTCTCCCCCTCCCTCAAAGATAATTTTTTAAAAATAAAAACAAAAAAGTCTTCAGACCCTGCCAAATAATCCCAGGGGTTGGAGAGGAGTAAATCACCGCAGTAGGAGGTCCTCTAAATACAATGCTTGCACCGAGCAGGCAAAATCAATGACACAGGGACAGTGTTTCAGCAAACTGCAAGGATACAATCAGCCAAACCAAGTTGTGGGAAACATCACATATTAAAGAACCCAGATTCTAAGATTTTTTTTTTTTTTTTAGTGGAAAGGCGGATTTACAGAGAAGACAAAGATCTTCCATCCACTGGATCACTCTCTAAGTAGCTGTAATGACCAGCACCAAGCTGATCTAAAGCCAGGAGCCAGGAGTTTCTTCTGGGTGTCCCAAGCAGGTACAGGGTCCCAAGAGTTTGGGCTGTCCTCTATTGTTTTCCCAGGACATAAGCAGGGAGCTGGATGGGAAGTGGAGTGACTGGAACACAAACTGGTGCCCATATGAGATACCATATGTTACAGGAGAGGACTTTAGCTACCAGGCAATCGCACTAAGCCCCAGAGGACCCAGATTCTTATACAAACTAATTTCCAGTCAGGAAAGGTAGGGATTAAGGGAGAAAATTAGTCAAACAAATTTTTTAACCTTAGGAGTTATTTTCTAAGCAAAACTAAGCTACAGGGCTTATGGATACACAGATTCTAAAACTGCAAAGACACTACAGGACACTTGATTGGCCTTGGGATTCTTAGGTAACTAATTAAATTTTATTTCTTGGGTGGCATTTAAAATGGCATGGACCCTATAATAATACATTTGATGTATCTCATTTTCTGCATCTATGTACTTTACACCAGAAAAACAGAGACATTAAAAAAAAAAAAAAAAACAACCCTCAGCAGAAGAGCCTTCCTCTACTTCACAAGGGTTGAAATTCCGTGGGAACCATCCTTGAGAGGAAACATTTCAATTTATTAAGTTCAGGTCAACATTTATGCTCCTTCAGCTTAGGGGTGTAAATTCTTGTCACTGTGGCAAAATCATAGTAAAACTTATTGTCACTTACACCAACCATACGCACGATGTCCACATTTTGGTCTACAAATGTACAAACAGCCCCTGACAAATCAGCAAATATCCACCCGGGACCCTGCATGATTGAGGCAGTCTGCCAGGTACTAGGAGCGGGGCCCAAAGCAAAGCAGTGACATCTTGGCTAAAGTGAACAAAGCTCATGAGAACTGTGGGAGCCGAGTGGAATATTTGTAGGATGGTCACTTTTAAAAGGATTTGCAGACCAGAGAAGTGGGGAGAGGGGGAGAGGAAGCAGAGGGGAGAGGGGGAGGATGAAAGATTCCACAGGTGTATCTCCTTTCTTGCAAAAGACATGCTCCTGAAGGGTTCTGTGGTGATTAAATTTTATAACTTTAATTATATTTTCTCATTGACTTACATTATAATCAGAGAGTGGCTTTATCTACATTTTAATCCAATCTTCAACTGGCTGCGGCTCCCAACAGTTTAAGTTCCCCTGCTTCTCTGTCAAGTAGTTATCAGTTTATAAACAAATATTTAAAGGCACTATTTGAAAGAATCCTTGAGCGAACCCTTTAAAACAAAGAATTCTTTGGTAATATAATCATTAGGTTGGAGGCTCACCATGCTTTCATGAAGTAGAACATGTGTGTGCATAGAATTGCAATGTCTTCTGATAGGGTTTCGTTTTAATTATACTCCTTTCCCTAAAGATCAAAATCTGTTGTGTGTCCTTTAAGATAACATCTTGCATTACTCTGCCCACTTTTCTTCCAAGAACATAAGAACATTCTGTCCAGACTCACAAAGAATTATTAAATGTAACTCATGTTACTGAGTCATATCACGTAATAGTATCCTAACTTTTCAGGCATTAAAAATTACACATCAACTCTACGCTTGGTATATGCTTGCAATGAAAGAATCTCAACTGAACTTGAACTGTGGTAATGCAACAAGGTGGAGGAATCCACCATGGGGGGGAGGGTTTGGGGAGGGGTGGGGGGAATCCCAGTACCTATAAAACTGTGTCATATAATACAATGTAATTAATAATAATTTTAAAAAATTACACATCAAGAACCAAATGCCATGAACACCAGGAGAGAGAACATTTGCAATGACTCGCCTACTGGTTGACTTTGTTGGCATAGATGTGCAGGAAGATTACTTTAGAACTTTCTCTTCAGTACTGGCCTTCCCAGACATCACAAGTAGGCTAGTGGAAATGCAGGTGGGGTTCAGCAGTCCCTTCTTTCCCAACGGTGTCACCATTTTCTCCCCTGCTCCTCCACAATCCCCCACCAGCCTGCCCACCTGCAACTCCTCCTCACTTCGCCATTTCCCTGTGAGCATTGGACTTACTCAGTCCTACAGAAAACTTATCCAGAACAAGCCAAGAGAAATGCTTCTCTCCAGCACCAAGAGTGTGAAACCTGCTTACACTTTACATCGCTTCGTCTGCAGCTGGGTCCACAGCATCGGAGGATGTTCCCAAGCTGCTGTTGAGTATCAGGACACTAAGACCACTGACTGGGCTCCAGATGGTTTAGGTAAGGCTGCTATTGCATTTCATCCTGCTTGGGTTTCTGAGCTGGTTTTTAATATAACAGCTCACTCTGCTGGTTACACATACCCAGACAATTTCTGGTGGGTTTCAGTCTGACTGGTTGTGTTATTTCTAATTAAATTTAATCATGTCAGACATAAATTTTGGAGTAAACGGGTAAAGCCAGTTCACCTTTTTCCTCTTTGGTGACAAGACTAACTTCCGATAGGCTTATGTACATCATGTGCTGAGTTTGTGGTAGCTCATTATGCAATAAAATACAGCTATGAAAAACAACAATGGAATAGAAATCCTCTGCTAAGTGCATTCCTCATTCGTGAGAAACAAGTGAACAAATAAGAGCTTCACAAATTAGGACAAGTGCTTCCACTCACACACCACCACCTGCCTTTGCATGTGTAAGAGACGAGAGTCTAGCCGACAGACCTAACGGGTATTTCAGACAGATTTTCCTTACCCCTGCATTATTGGTTGCCTGAAGATCATCTCTCTATGTCTACCATAAGTAGAGCCCCAAGGAGATAAAGGAACCAGACAAGCACCAGCCCAAATAGGAAAATCTGGAACTCAATAGATACATGTGAGTAGTAGGCTGAAATGCCTGCTACTGTCAAAACCGACCCCCAGAGGCAAACATAAGACCAAGAACTACAACACAGGCAACAAAGCAGCTACAACCAATGATGTCCATAAAGGAAAAGAGGCTCAATCAAAACAGACAAGGACCCGGCCCGGTGGCCTAGTGACTAAAGTCCTTGCCTTGCACGTGCCATGATCCCATTTGGACACCAGTTCTAATCCTAGCGGCCCCACTTCCCATCCAGCTCCCTGCTTGTGGCCTGGGAAAGCAGTTGAGGACAGCCCAATGCTTTGGGACCCTGCACCCACATGGGAGGCCCAGAAGAAGCTCCTGGCTTCAGCTTGGCTCAGCTCCAGCCGTTGCAGCTGCGTGGGGAGTGAATCAACAGATGGAGGATCTTCCTCTCTATCTTTATTTGCAATATCTTTATTTGCAATAAAAATAAATCTTTATTAAAAAAGACTGCTTGCCACCAGACAGCAGGTACCCCAGATTTATCTATACATGGTTGAATGAATGAGAATGATAAGGAAAGGACTTAACTTTGCAAGGGACCAAGAAACAAGTGGATAATATATTATCAATGGAAGCCAAAGACAAAGACCAGTATCTAGGTAATTCTTAAGAGGCCATAGAGTAGCGATTCCCCAACTGGGAGCCTATGATCAGCATCACCTGGGAGTTGTTCCAAGATGCAAATTCCGCAGCCTCACCCCAGACCTACAGAATCAGACACTGCATTCAAGCACAACCACCATGGGCACCAAGAAGCCCTCTAGGGAATTCTCATCAATCTGTTTTAAGAACCTCTACCTAAAGAAAAGGGATTCGGTCAAGATTTTGTTTTCAAAGTCTAACAGTCTTACCTCTGGCTGCACATATAAAAAAAAAGCTGAGAAACTTCCAAATTACTAATGGCCAGGCTGGCTCATGACCAGCAACCCTGATCTAATTAGTGTGAAGTGGGACCTGGGCACGGACATGATTTACAGGCTCTCCAGGTGATTCCAATGTGCCCCCAGCACAGGGATTCTCTAATGGCACAGGTCAGGCAGCGTGGAAGGACACCGTTCAAGACTGCTACGTCAATGACCTGCACAGGAAGGTTTGACTGATAGGTCTCCCAAGGATTCACACATACATTCTCGGCTGTCAAGCACTGCTGTGCTTTTGCTCAGGCAAGGGAAACTGCCTTTATTTCAGTCGCACACGGAAAAAAAAAGAAAATCAGCAGCCAATCCCTTGCACAGTCCCTACTCGCCCTCAGAGCTGGCTTTGTATGAGTTTGCTGTCTGTACTCTGGAGATGGGCTGCCCCCTGGGAGTCCCCGAGGAAACAAAGTTGTACTTCATTCCACTCACAGTGGCAGCAGGCCCCTCCCCCACACCGGAATTGTTGGCCACTTCACTTCCCCACAGACCGCCCTCAGACAGCAGCACGCACCAGCAGATGCCTCCAGAGATGGAGATACGCCTTCAGGAGCTTTAAACCACCAGCCCCTCAGCTACTCCGAGACCACTAAGGCCTCAGTGGGAAAACGGAAACACTGAACAACTGCAGCGGGGAGAGACAAGGATGGAGGCACGCCCCTCTGGGGAACACACAAGCCTCAAGGATTCAGGAGCAGAGTCGGGTAACTGCACAAGCCAAGTCCACTTGTAGGAAGAGTGGGGGAAGGTGGGGAGGAGCACCGGGCAAAGTTCAAGCCACAAGACAGAAACTGTTAATATTTGTTGGATTTGGACCTTCAAAATGGCCATTTCGTGTATTTCAACCCAATAATATGCCCCACTTTTAGAAGCCATGTGCTTGTGTTCCCTCTTCAGTTACCATGCAAGCAATCATCTTACGGTAACAGTGCCACCTGCTCCCCATGTCCAGTAGATGACTCCCTCTCGCCACCAACAACCCTCACAATCTTCACTGAGTCTCCCTCTAAAAATAAATGACTCAGCTTTTCTCCAAGTCAGTTGTGTTTTTCTTTTTCGAATTTTACATCTGTGTTTTCATTGAATTCTAGGAAAAGGAGTGGCGATCAAGTGGTTACAATACCTAAGTAGACAGCGAAAGCCCTGAACACATAGCTAGCTCTCCAGGCTGTGGTTCAATAAAGGTCTGACCTAATGTACGATACTTTAACTATCCTGACTTCAAATTGCTACTACATACATTAAATGGGGGAGCTCACAATTACTAGATGGCTACAATGTGCCAAGCAGTGTGCCACGTTTTCACATATATCATCAAGCTCATCTCTAAAGCAAGGACGTAAAGGAAAAAAAAAATATTCCATTTCACAATTAAACTGAGGCAGCTCAACAAGTTTAAATAAACTTTTGCTGCCAGCATTTATGAACCTACCAGAATTTGCACCTACCAGCATGGCCATCAGACACCCATGCCCACACTGTTATTACCCTAGGCCAAACGAAATTGAATTTCATATATATCTCTAATTTCAGAGTGATCACTTGGCAATACACCATGTTGATAAAGGTGAGTTTTCCTATCACACTGAGTCTTTATCAGAATAGAATGTCCACTTACAAAAAAAACTTTGTGTATATGGTCCCTAAAGGTATTGTCATTTCCTTTCCTCATTTCAGAATTTTTAGCAAATAGCCAATAAAACTGCCAGTGGGGCTTTAAAAAAAAATCAGTCTCGCTACATCTTTTTTCAAACTGAAAATATTATCCATTGTTTTTCAATTACGTCTTTCATAAAAAGCCATAAATTCGCTGATGAAAGATGAAATCATGTATTCTTACCACCACCACCCCCCCAACACAGCTTAAAGTACTTAAGATTCCCTCCATGCAAAACACGGAGGGAGAGGCAGCAGACGCGGTTCTCAGCAGGTGAAGGCTGAGCAGGGGCCACCTTGTGGCTAATTGCCGAAGGAAGCACTTCTTGAGCCACAGTGGGGACAGAGACAGAGGGACCCCTTCAGGAGTGGAGTCCGCAAACTTGCTGCTTGCTCTCCGTTCCTTTTGACACTGGCATTTACTGAACAGAGCCACAGTCTCCATCTTAGGAGACAGAAGGAGCACAGTTCTGTGGAACTCCACAGTCCCTTGCTACTTTCTGAAGTTTCATGGCTTCAGAGTTTCAGGCAACCTGCATTTTAAGGCAAATGGCCGCTAAGGACTTGCAATCTGCTCATCAGTGGGTGCAGCTTTAGGAGAGGTTGTTGTCCCATATTCTATGCTGTATACAGAGTGTATCGTATCATCCTGAAATAAGTCTGATTCTAAAATTAAGCATGAAACATCACTGTACCTGTGCGAAGTCACCAGTTGGGGCAGACAGGGAATTTGGCTTCGACCACACTCCATCACTAACTGGCTTGTGTGGCTTGTTCATCCTCAATTGTTTTATCTGTGAAACCAGGAATTAGGGAGATAGATTTTCACAGAATTTTAGCACTGAACCTCCTCTCTCCCCCAACCACCAACCCCCACTCCCACCCCGCCAATAAGCGTTTTCAGGACTTTAGTAACCCAAAGTAACCAAAACGTAGCAGTTGTCTGGACATATAAGCCAAAATCCCCGGCCGGCCGGCCGGCCGGCCAGCCACCACCAGCCAGCCCCTCTTACCCTCTTCCCGAACCCCTGAACCCACCTCTACTCAAGCCTGGGTACCCAGAATTGAAGGTCACTGGGCCAAGGGATTTTCAAACTGGCAGTTTTTAAAAGGCAAGGATTTGATGATGACACTTCGTAGACATATTCGCAACCTTTTGGCCTTGAAAACATTACACACTCTGAGTGAGCAGAGAACAATTTAACTCTGCACCCAGTCATATACCCCTGCCTCAGAACCCGAGAGAAGGTCTTTTGACGAGCACCAGATAAATCACCTTTCAAATTACCCAGAGTGCTTGGGGCCCAGGCAAAATCACTGATGATTTCCTCCATCTGCTACCTGCTTTGGCCTCATGGTGGCCATTGCAGGTTGAGTGAACCAGCTGCCAGATAAGGCATGATCCATCAGCATTGATTACTCAGAACTGTGCTTGTGCTAATGACCTTTTGAACTTAAGTGCTTTCCTTACTCAGATGACAACACCTGCCTTTATTAATGACTGTTTTTCTGTCTGATGATAAAATGTGTTTGCATTTTCCCTTTAGCCCTGAAACCTAACTGTTGAGTGACCTGGGGAGACTATTATCTTGATGGATTATGAAGCCCCATAGGAAGACTTAATTTGAGAACAAAACAGGTAGAGAATTGCGGGAAATAAGCCAAATGGATTTACTAAGTAAGGTATCTACTGCGGAGGCAAATGATAAATATCTTTCAACAAATAACAGCTAATTCATTTAATAATTAATTTGCTTAGTTTGCATTGAGAATGGTCCAGGCACTGTGTTAGATGCCAAGGATACCCTACATAGTAAGACCCTGTCCCTATCTTCGACTCCTTCAAATCCCCTACTACCACTCAAGTAAGAAAAAAAAAAAGTGAAACACAGCATGATAAGCATCACAAGTGAGGCAGGCAGAGCTCGGGCTTGCCAAGGAGAGAGCTCCGAGCTTGGGGCTGGGAAAGTCCACCAGAGTGACTCCTCACCTAGTACCTAAGGGGTGACATGGCAATCCCTACTTTCTCCTTTGCTCACTGCGACCAAAACCATTAGTGATCTTCTTTGGGGGAACATGCCACATTACATTTTGCAGATTCCCTTGCAGACTGCAGCTAGATGTTGCCACATGGTAAGAGTTATTTAAGATTTATTTATTTGAAAGAATGACAGAGAGGGCCCGGCGCGATGGCTCAGTGGTCAAATCCTCACCTTGCACATGCCAGGACCCTATATGCGCACTGGGTTCTAAACCCGGCTGCTCCACTTCCCATCCAGCTTCCTGTTTGTTACCTGGGGAAGCAGTAGAGGACAGCCCAAAGCCTTGAGACCCTGCACCCACATGGGAGACCTGGAAGAGCTCCTGGCTTCAGATCAGCTCAGCTCCAGCCAATGAGACCTTTTGCGGAGTGAATCAGCAGACAGATCTTTCTCTCTGCCTCTCCTTCTCTCTGTAAATCTGCCTTTCCTATATATATATATATATTTTTTAATATATTATATTAAATATAAATATCTAAATTTATAAATATAATGTATTAATACATTAACACATGATTATATTATTTTACAAATGAAATATATTTATATTTATACTTATACTTTAAATCATGTTAATTAATATTATATTTATAATTATATTGTATTAATGTTAAAATATAATACATGATGTATTGAAGAACAATAAATGTCCTTCGGGACCAGGGAGGAAAGCTTTCTCTGGTCCGAGCCTGGCTCCACCTCTGGACCCCCGCCCTCCCTCGCAATGACCATCGGGATCGCTTCAAAAACCCCTCACAGCAAACAAACAATCATACAAACTAAAAAAAACCTAAAATAAATAGACAAACAACAGAAAGTAGAGCTTGAAATCTGACAGGAAAGAGCTGGCGTGGATTGGCTCATGCCTCGCTGGATGGGACACAAAGATTAGTTACTCCTCACCATGGTGTTGAGGATTTTCCTGCACACCCCCTCCCCCCAAAAAATGTTCTGCACCTTAATTGTCGACAAATGTCTTGTTAGAGTTACAAGCCAGTCTAGATTATCCCAAAATCTGCCAAGATCAGCAAAATAATACTTCAACACAACAAATGGCTAAGTACGAAAATGAAATAGACACGAGACAGCTGAATGGTACCTTATAGCCATTTTAAGGTATATAGCAGCTGGTCCTGTATATAAACTAAAATTGAGATGTCAATGAGCTAATCATAGGTTGTGGTTAGGACTTGCTTTTTTTTTTTTTTAACATACTGGTTATTCAAAACCATGTCAATTCCATAATGTTGCAAATTGCTGTTGATGTTACATTGGGACTCTTAATTGACTGGGATGATATTCTACCAGCTCTAACTTCGGACCAGAAATGGTCTCCCCAAGAAACTGTTCAACCCATCTGGACAATAAGTAGCTGGACTCTATGCTTGCTATATGTTTGCAACGAAAGAATCTTGATTGATTTTGAACTGTAATACTACATCAAGGTGGAGGAATCCACCAGGGGACGGGGAGGGGGAGGGGCGGGGGGATTCCCAGAGCCTATGAAACTGTCACATAATGCAAAATAATTAATAAAAATATATATATAAAATATATAATACATGGTGTATTATATATGTTATATAATATATGTAAATGTGATCTATATTGATATTAAGTATGAACGTATTAATGTATTAAATATATAAATGATATATTAATATATATTTATATATATATTAAAGGGTGATAGAAGAAGTGAAAGAGGAGAGTGGAAAAGGAAGCCTTCTATCTGCCGGTTCACCCCCCCATGGCCACAACAAATGGCCTGGCCCAGCCAGGGTGAAGCTGAGAATGTCACCCTGGTCTTCCACATGTGTGGCAGGGGACCGTCCCAGGCTCATTAGCAAGCAGCTGGATCAGAAGAGCAGCTGGAACTCAAACCAGCACTCCAATACAGGATGCCGTAGTCACAAGCAGCAGCTTAACCAGCTATACGACAATACCAGCTCTGCCTCCCAAGTTCTAAATTGGCAGAAGTTGTGTGTATTATTGCCAAACTGGCCCGTAAGAACCCTTTCACAGTCAACCCTCAACTTTCCTCCCCATCCACAATCCAGCTGCATGGAAAGGAACCCAAGGACCCATGGGAGAATAGATTCGTAAAATGGGAGAAACCAAAATCCAGGCATGCATGGAACACAGCCACCATTATCCCTAGAATTGCAGGACAACAAGAGGAGTGGCACTATCCTAGTCCAGACCTGGAGTCACATTAGCTAAGGTTACAGCACTGTGGGGTTTTCCTACAGTAAGTGATACCACAGAAGAAGGGGCTCTGGGAAGCAGCTGGAGCCGAAGCCAGTAACTGCCAGCAGAAATCCCAAGTGTGGCAGCTGTTTGAAGTATCAGCTAAGCTATCGCTTGGGACACCCACATCCCACAACTTAGTACCTGACTTTGAGTCCTGGAACTGGCTGCTGACATGAGCTTCCTGCTCATGGACACCCTGGAAGGTAGCAGGTGATGGGTGGCTCGATTCGTTGATTCCCTGCTAACTCATGTGGAGACCTGAACTGAGTTCCTGGTTCATGGCTTTGGCCTGGCCCAGCCCTGATTGTTGCTACCATGTGGGAAGTAAGCCAACAGATGTAAAGTCTCTCTTGGAAATTTTTATTTCGCAAAGTAACCCTTGAAATAAAGGAAAACCTCATCTCCCATCTCCTGCTAATGCAGGCCACAGGCCGCGCCTCTATAAAAGCCACATGGCATGAAAACTGTTCCCTACAAAACAGAGCTGAGCAGAAGAAACAGTAGAAAGCAAATCATGGATTCAAATGACCTTGTCTGACCTCATCTGACTTTATCAGAGTACTTGCAATGAGTCACAGTACCTTGCAACGTGACAAGAGGTGAGAAGCAGAGAGTGGTTAGAGAGAATGCTTTTAATAGACACAGAAAGCCTTTAGGAATGCACAGACAGGACAGTTGCTAGTATAAAGAAATAAATACATTCTAGGAAGAACGTTTTAAGAGTAAAAAATGGGCCTGGTGCAACAGCATAGCAGCTAAAGTCCTCACCTTGAACACACCAGGATCCCATTTGGACGCCGGTTCTAATCCCACCAGCACTGCTTCCCATCCAACTCCCTGCTTGTGGCCTGGGAAAGCAGTTGAGGATGGCCCAAAGCCTTCGACCCTGCACCCATGTGGGAGACCTGGAAGAGGCTCCTTGCTTTGGATTGGCTCAGCTCTTCATATTGGCTGCTGTGGCCACTTGGGGAGTGAATTAGCCTTGCCACCCTGCACCTGTGTGGGAGACCCAGAAGAAGCTCCTGGCTCCTGGCTTCGGATCAGCTTAGCTCCAGCCACTGCAGCCATGTGGGGAGTAAAGCAGCAGACAGAGGATCTTTCTCTCTGTATATTTGCCTTTCCAATAAAAATAAATAAACCTAAAAAAAAAAACCACTGAAAGTCTAACAAACAGTAATTACATAAAACTTTAAAATACCTATTACAAAGCCTGCGATGTAGTAATGCTTGCTCTGTGTTTCACGAGTGACTGGACAGATGTGGAAGCCATTAAGCTGAAAGCCACTGAGGCTGACATTAATCGCACAGGACTTTCTTCAAAACAGTCACTAAGAGGATCAACACCTGGGTGTCACTAAGGATCCAAAAAATAAAAAAATAAAAAATAGTAACATCTTGACTCCCAACTCCTTCCTGTTCCTAACTCATTGACCTAAGGGTCTGACTGAGAGCAACATTGCTACTTACCTGAGAAGTCTGGCAACAACTTCTTTTTTTAAAAGGCCCTATGGGAATACTAATCCTGGACTCAGGTTGCTTCGGCTTTTCAGCCACTATTACCCTCTAAAGGCTCTGACTTCTGAAGGCCTTCACACCTTAGCTTATCTTTTTCTCTTGCTTCCCTGGATTTTCCAAGTGACTCCTTCAAGGAAAGCATCCATGGGGAATTCAAATGATTAAATTAAGACTGCTTTATAAGCTTGAAGCACTTGACAACTCAATACACTTAAAGTTCCTGGAAGAGGGTAAATAGTTCATAGGAGCCCATAGCCCGTCTCTCCTGCACTAGCAGCCAACACTCCCCGTGAGCGCTGGGATCTTCATTGAACATTGCAAGGGCTGACCCCCAACACACAAGATGACCTCACCTCGTAGGTGGATCACACAAAACAAACAAAAGTGGAGACATTGTGATTGCAGGAAAGCACATTATAGGAGAAAAAGCACTGAAAATAGCGTCGCTATAATTTTTTGACAGCATAATTTAGAGGCTGTTTGAGTACATCTACACCCCAGTCCCTCTCCACCTCCTTTCCCCCATGGCGGTATCTCGGCTGTCAATTATTGGGAGAGAAAGCTGTTCTTTAAAAGGCTTTTAGATAGTATTAGGTATGACTGGAATCTTATCTGAAAGCTCTTGGAAACAAAAAAAATTAGTAATTCTTCATCTTCTGCTTGTTTTACATAAAAGGAAATGTCCTGTTCTGTTTATTTGTTTAGGAAAGCTGGGAACAAACACCAAATACACATCAGTTACATTAAGTGAGAAACCAACGGTCGGTAGCATTTCCAGTTACAGATGCTTACACATTTGTCCTGTGATTGACATCTTTGAGAGGATGGTGGGGAGGGTTTTAGATGCTTCAAATTCATTCAGTGATACTCACTGGACCAACCCTCTCCTCTTATCCACCCAACAAGCTCTTCATCACCCAGGACATCCAAGGGCTGCTTGGATGCCTGCAGACATCTGATCTCAGCAGGTGTTGGGCAGGTTCTGCCTTGTGTCTTCACAATAGCGCCTGTGACCACCTACTGCACCACTGCAATCGCCCATCTCATTGTCTTGCACATTGCACTCTTCGATGGGGGTATTTTTGCTTTATTTATTTATTTATCATGTTTTACTTGCAAGGCAGAACAACAGACACATAGAGATCTTCCATCTGCTGGGACGCTCCCCAAATGCCTGCAAGAGCCAAGGCTGGGTCAGACCAAAGGCAGGAACTCAAAATTTCATCCAGGTTTGCCCACATACATGTGGCAGGGGCCTAAGCACATGTGGTGGGTTTCTCAATTGTCATTTTACCCCCACTAAGCCACAATGTTTGACCTGCCTTACTGTCATTAGAATCCCCACAGCTAGCACTTTAGTGTGGATGGAGCCTTTGGAGCAACTAAGAAAAACTGGTCTGACACTCCCTCTGGAAGCAGTGGCCTCAGCATCCCAAAGGAGGTGAGAAGCAGAGGGGAACCCAAGTGTGAAATAAATTGCATAGCTCTGGTGGTAGGAGAGCTATAAGATGTATTTCCTTAGTGCGCAAACATTGATAAGGGCTGCGCAGTATAAACCAATCAATCCATGACAGCTGCTAACATGTGCAGAAATTGCCTAGGAAGCTCCTGGCTTCAGAACAGCATGGCTTACTCATTGCAACCGTTTGGGAAGTGAAACAGTGGATGGAAGAGCTCTCTGTGTCTCTCCTTCTGTCTATGTGGAATTCTTCCAAGCAAAATAAATAAATCTTTTTAAAAAGAAGAAAAAAATGTGATTCCAAAGGTAAGCTTGCTTCCTGCCAGGCATTTGAAGCCTAGATTCAGCATCAAGTCCATCTGATGCCAGGATCTTTGCTTTTTCCACTATGTGTTTTTAAAAGTCACTTTCAAATCATTTTTTAATGTTCCTTTTTATCAAGGAAACACCAGTAAGTGCTTCTAATGTATACCTATTTGCTTCAATCTCCTATTTAGTGAGGCTAGTTTTATGAACTATACCTTATAATCTCCTTTTAGCTGTATAATCAATGAGAGTATTAAATGGATTGAGCATCTGCCCTCAGCATTATTATTCCAGATAGGAAAATGATTACCAAATTCATGCCTATGAGCTCACCTTTCAACATTCATTTAATCAAGATGAGTAATTACTCTGGCGGGCAGTAATTAGGTAATTAGTAAAACTAGTTAATACAAATAGCATATCAATGTAACCAAATAAATGCTAGTATAATTTTTATAATTATTATGGCATATAGGGCCACCTGATTTTTTTTAGTAAAAGACACCTAATTTCTGGGCTATATATTGCACAATTTCCACTTGCATGTGGGAATGCCTTTTGACATCTGTGACCCTGCAGAGTAAAAAGGAGATTGAGACAATTATCTCGTGTACTGAAGCAAAAGCCTGCTTACACTAAAATTATCTGCCTGGGCTTTGCCTGATTTTCTCTAAATGGCTGCTCCACTTTTTTAGAAAAGAGCCACCTTACAGCATTGTACCTAAATATCCTTCTTTGCTGAGAAACAAAATTTTTAAAAACTAATAGTCAAAGAATAATTTACTCTGAATAGGCAAGCAGCTGTGTGCATATGCACTGTGGTTTGACAGTTATCTCCCGCAATACTTTATCAGCACTACCCTTTGGATTACACACACACACTAAAGCAATTGTAATAAATTAACATTCATGAGAAAAAAAACAACTATCTCTTGCTACTATGGTACACACAGGCACATGCACACAACAGTAACCCACACCTATATTTTTGGTGGTAGGTAATATAAAGCACCATATCCCATGACTGTTTCACTCAAAAAGATGACCAATCTTAGCATATATGATGCTGATCTATATATTCTCCAATCCCAAGTTATAGAACAATTTGCAAACAACGTGTAGGAAAAAATTTATTTCCCCTAAGAATGAATTGCCAACCAATCTACAAGCATGTATTAAGCCTTTGAATTATGGCCAGCTAATGCCCAACCGCACAGAATGTTGGCAACATAGAAAAATAATTTGCAAACTCATTAACTACAAACTGGTTTATGGTTCTTTAAACACACACACACACACACACACATATATATATATATGCATATTCATTTGAAAGGCAAATTTACAGAGAAAAGAAGAAACAAGGAAAGATTTCCCATTCATTGATTCACCCACCCAAATGGCCACAATGGCTGAAGCTGGGCCAGACTGAAGCCAGGAGCCAGGAGCTCCCTCCTGGTCTGGCAACTGAGTACAGGGGCTCAATGACTTGAGCCATCTTCTACCACCTTTCCAAGTCATAAGCAGGAAGCTGCATTAGAACTGGAGCAGCCAGGACATGAATCAGCACTCATATGGGTTGCTGATGCTGAAGGCAGAAGGTTAGTCTTCTGTGCTACCATGCTAGTCCCAAGGTTTATGGTTCTTTTGCTTGAAAAACGCTCTTCATACATCCATATATCATTATTGTCCATTAGTGAGATAACACATTTGATGTCCAGGCCTTTCTTTAATGGGAGAAACTTGGCCTCAGTCAATACTTCTACATGCTGACGTAAAGAATGAAGGCATCTCTGTAAAAATTGATTCATTAATTGTCTTGATGTTATTTGTTCCTAATGGCAAATATTTCATCTTTAGCCACAATTGTATTTATGGTAATATAATTGAATTAGAATCATTTTTCTTTTTTATACACTGAAATGTATTTTGTCAAGCTTTTTTAAAAGCTCTCATTCTATCGGGATGGCCTGATGGCACAGCAAGCTAATCCTCCCCCTGCAAGTGCCAGGATCCAATATGGACACCAGTTTGTGTCCCAGCTACTCCACTTCCCACTCAGCTCCCTGCTTGTGACCTGGGACAGCATCAACAGATGGCTCAAATCCTTGGGGGTATGCACCCACTAGAGAGACCAGGAAGAAACTCCTGGCTCCTGGCTCCTGGCTCTTGGCTTTTGGCTTCAGATCAGCTCAGCTCTGGCAACTGTGTCCATTTGGGGAGTGGACCAGTGGATGGAAGACCTCTCTCTGTGTGTCTCTCATCTCTCTTGTAAAATCTGCCTTTCAGATAAAAACAAATAAATCTTAAAAAAAAAAAAAGCTACTAACTCCTATGCAATCCAAATTCATTATTTAACTCTCACTCAAACCCAACTGATAAACCAAGCAACCCAGATTCTTCTCTGGCTTCCTCAGCCCTCAGTTACATTTTTAAATGGTGTGTCTGTCTCCAAAAAGAATGATCATTTTTGAAACGATAAACTGTACCTTTGAATTTCCAGTCTGTAAATTGTGAAGCAGGTTTGTGGGTGTGAAACAAGAGAAGATAAATTGTAAATTGGAGCTAAAGAGAAAATAAATACAAGATTTTAGTGGAATCTAATTGTTTTCCACATATCACCGTAACAGCTATTATCCTTCCTTCTCAATTTATGTCATCTGCGCATTTATCTATATTCCCATTTGTCTGTCATCTAGCTGTCTCACACGCGCGTGTTAGTGTCTGTTTGTTTGTCATGGCAAGTTGTGCTGTCTTTGTCTGCAGAGAAGAAAAGAAGGGGAAAAATGAGGAACAATCTTGGTACAGCATGAATGGCAACGAGGTAAATAACTGATGCCCGACGTGCGGATGAATCCTGTAAATGAAGTGGCCCTTGAATTCAATTAATTTAAAATCTGGCAAATATTACCCGGCATGTTTGTCAATGTGCTGTATAATTATTAATTTGTTCATTGAGGCAACTGTATAAATAAATAGAAAGCAGAATGCCATGATTAAGCAAGCATTGCTAAATCCAGGGTCAAGCAGCCCCACCATAAGGGAATCTCAATAGCTTTCCTGGGCCCTACTTTTACATCCCCTCACAAATCCGCACATCGCTAACAGCAAATTAATTGGCCCACATTTAGATGCCAACAGGGCTTTTGTATTCTCAGTGCATATTTTTGTCTTCTCAGAGCAAGATGTTAGGCACGGGGGTTTTAATATTACCCCTTAGGGGAGCACCAGAAAATCTTAACAATTTCCTTCACTAGAGTATTTTCATTAGTGCTAAATGCCGTGCAATTTACATTTGAAATCAGGTGTGGGGTGAGCAAAACGTGACAAGACATGGTACAGTGGTGCTTTTTCTTGCTTCTTTTTTTCTTTTTTTTTTTTTTATTCCAATGTTCTTTATTTACTGCATGGAGCCTCAGAAGAAAAGCATGCAAGTGAAAATGGAAAAATTTCCCAATTTCTCTGTGCCCTTACTTTTAGGAGACGAAAATTCCATTTTATTCAAGTATTCAAAGCACGCATTTAAAACAACCTTCTGTCACCAAAGAAAAGGAACAGCAAAAACAAGTCTCCTGACAGCTGTGAACAGATATTCCAGTAAGGGGTGAAAATTCTGGAAGCAGATGCCAACACTAGGCTTCTAAGTTTATGTAGCTCTATTACCTAACCCAAATCAAAATTAATGAGAAATGTACATAGTATAGTTTTATAGTATAGTATAGTTTTATTGTAACATAAACTACCAGTGAAGCTTATATTACAAACTTAAACCCTGATCGATGTCTTTATTTCAACAAATATTGGAATACCTCTCTTGCATTGAAGAACCATTGCCATGTATATTAAATCTGGGCCCTGTTGGTACCACTATTTTATACACTAACCACTTGTTAGAGTTAGAAGCTTAGATTTTCATGGCTGTTCCCATGGTTAAATGCAAGCCAAATGAGGAAAATGAAGCCAGGGGACTCCCTGTAATACTAAGGAAAGAGCCACTTTGGGTGCCAATGACAGTTCCAGCTCTAGGTGTAATACACACACCTATTCCACCTGCCTTTCCCACTTCATGAACAGCCTTAAGAGCTTAGTGTTGTCAGCCCCATCCCATAGATATTGGAGCTGAAGCACAAACATGTGGTAGGTCTTAAAAAGTCCATGAAAACTGTGTGTTACCATAAAATTATGTATAGATTACCAAAATGTTTGTAACTAAATAAACTTGCCTTTTAATCTTATTTTCCCAACTTTTTTAATGTGCTCACATATCTGTAAAAATTCAAGAGTAATTTCTTATGGCAAGAGCCCTCACCATAACAAGGTTCCAAGTGTCAAGGCTTTAGAAGACCAGAGAAAAGCCACATAGATACAGGGGAGATGAGCCAGCAATTTTTTTTTTTTAAGATTTAGTTATTTAAGGCCAAGTACTGTGGCCTGGCAGCTAAAGTCCTCGCCTTGAATGCACCAGGATCCCATATGAGCACCGGTTCTAATCCCAGCTGTTCTACTTCCCATCCAGCTCCCCGCTTGTAGCCTGGGAAAGCAGTCGAGGACGGTCCAAACCCTTGGGACCCTGCACCCGTGTGGGAGACCTGGAAGAAGTTCTTGGCTCCTGGCTTTGGATTAGCGCAGCACCAGCCGTTGCGGCTCACTTGGGGAGTGAATCATCAGATGGAGATCCTCCTCTCTGTCTCTCCTCCTCTCTGTATATCTGATTTCGTAATGAAAATAAAATAGATCTTTAAAAAATTTTACTTATTTTTATTGGAAAGTCAGATACACAGAGAAGAGGAGAGCCTGAGAGGAAGATCTTCCATCTATTGAATCATTCCCCAAATGGGCACAACAGCCAGAGCTAAGCTGATCTGAAGCCAGGAGCCAGGAACTTCTTCCGGGTCTCCCACGTGGGTGCATAGTCTCAAGACTTTGGACCATCCTCGACTGCTTTCCCAGGCCACAAACGGGGAGCTGGATGGGAAGTGAGGGTGCTGGAGATAGAACTGGTGCCCATATGAGATCCTGGCACATGTAGGGCTGGAATTTAGCCACTAGGCTACTGTGCCTGGTCTAATGAGCCAGCATTTGATCCTCAGCTGTGACAGGCTCAATAAGGTCTTCGGATGGATGAAAAATGATGTTAACCTTCAAATCGGACTGACTGTGAAATTTATGCTTCTCACTTTCAAGTGTGAATTTGCCAGGCTACTCCCTGGCCGGCTGTTACATTAGCAGATTAATGCAAGCATTTCGTTTATGACTTCATGTTCCTGAAAATGTGCCCGAAGGACAAAATAATAGAGGCAGATTGGGAGAATTTTCTATTCCAGTGGTTCCTACTTTACTACACAACAGAATCACATTTTCCCAGGTTACACTTCCTATCATGTAAAGCAGATTCTGAAAGTTGGACCCCAATGCCAATAGTTTTTTAAGTCACCATACATAAACATTAACCATTATTAGTGCCAATTAATACAAAAGAAGTAGGCAACTTACAATATTTAACCAGTCACAAATCCCCACAAGCACATGAATCTACACACTCCGGTATCAGAAAATCTGTTAGTTCTACTGCTCTATCATCTCTTTGATCTTAGCTAAGTTCCTGAACTTTCTTAAGACTGAGTTTCCTCTCTGCAATATAATCTCATTTATCTTACAAGCGTACTTCAAAAATTCATGCAAAATGGAATTAAAAGATACTATATTACATGCAAAAATTTTGAAATCCAGGCAATTTTTTTATAACATACATTTTTAATCTAATTCTTACTATTTTTAATTTTTAACGAATTAGCTATGATTCTAAAAACACAATGATACTCCCCTCATCCTTCACTTCCCCGTTTTCTCTCTCTTTCCCCATTCCATTTTTTTTTAACTTTTTAAAAATGTTCATTTATTTGAATGGTAGAGTTATGGAGGAAGAGGGAAAGAGACAGAAAATAAAAATTTCCATCTATTGGTTCAGTTCCTAAATACCCACAACAGTAAGGACTGGGCCAGTCCTAAGCCAGGAGCCAGGACCTCTGCCCTTTCCCACATGGATGGCAGGAACCTGAGTGCTTGGGTCATCTTCAGCTGCTTTCCCAGGAGCATTAGAAAGGCAGGTTGGAAGAATAGCAGCTGGAACAGCATCACAAGCAGTGGCTTACACACCACAATGCTGGACCCCATACTCAACATTTCCCGCTAGCTGTTTGAAAATCCCTTACACATCATAAAGAAAGCAGTCTGTTAAATAAAACTTTCAGACTCTACAGGCTCCTTCTAAAGTGCCTTCAGGAATCAAGATGGTGGAATAGGGTAAGGACATGTTTAAACGGACAGAGAAACATTTAATCAGGATGAAGCAGAGAGGACATATTCCAGGAAACAGGAAAGGACAGAACAACAGCAGAGGTGTACCTGGAGACTGAAACACACAGGAAAGCAGCAAAAACAACGGTGTGGTGTTGCAGTGACTGATACTCCAGCGGCATTCAGCTAACGGAGATCTGAACTCCACCAGCAGCCAGAACTCCACCAGCAACCAGGTGGCAAGGGACTTTCACTGGGAGTTTGGGAGGTGAACCCAGACAAAGAACTGTCTGTCCTGCAGGTCCATTGGATTTGACCAGAAGCAGAGACAAAGCAGCAGATCCTGGACAAACAGTGTGAGAAGAAGGTGGATTTCACAGCCCAGTCAGCCCCCTAGAGCTGAATTGGGCGCCATTTTGCGTAAGGAGGAAAGGGCAAGGGAAGGACTGAGCAAACACTGAGCTGGGAGTGAACTCATTTCTGACTCAGTGAACTACAGCAACGTGGCATTCTAAAGGTTCCACCCAAGACAGGTCTGGGTAGCCCTCAGACCTGATGGCCAGCAGATCAAGAGCTCTAGTAGTGGTACATCAGGCGCATTTTGTACACTGTGACAATAGCTTTGGGACTGCAGGGGACAACAGTGAACTGCGTATGTGCTGAGCTTGCGAGAACTCACTGAGGTCCATGGATAGCACTGGTCCCACAGGAAAATAATACCAACTGTGGCATCGTACGGGTCAAAATAGGTCCGTGTGGCACCCAGACCTAATGTCCAACAGGTTCCAGCAAGAGCAGTGCCACCAACAACCTAACTATATAGGACACCTGGTGTCTCTCTAATCCTGGGACTTGCTCCAACCGGAAATGGGAGAAAGGTTGCAGAGACAACAGTGCAGCCTCAGTACAGTACCACAGGAGGAAGAGAGTGGTGAGCCAGGAGCTGGTGCTGTTGTGACCATGGTGGAAACCTAACATAAGAACCCAGACCTGGAACTTGCTGGAGGTTGTGGCACAAGTGGCTGCAAGCAGAGTTGCATACCAACTGCAACAAGTAAAATCGCATTGTAGACCTGTGGGTGACACAGCTTAGAAACCTGCCCTGAGAAGATTCTGCTAACCAGAAGTGCAATGACCAAGAACAAAAGAAACAAAACCAAAATGAATAGTACCGAAAACTCCCCTGCAAAGGAGCAAAACCCTATGCCAAGTTCAGAGTTCACTGAGGAAGACATTGAGAATAGGGGGCATACAGAATTCATAAAACTCATTTTAAAGCTTCTGATCAAAAATGAGAAGCTCATAGAAGAGTTCAAAGAATTTAAGGAAGCAAAAAAGCAAATCAAGGCTGATATATCAGCAATTAAGAACACAGCAGAGCAAATTAAAAGTACAATGGGGGGTCTCCAAATTAGAATGAAGCAAGCAGAAGAATCTCAGAATTGGAAAATATTTCCTGTCATCCGGGGGAAGCAAACAAAAAGCTGGATCAGGCCAAAAAAGTATTCAAGAATTGAAAGACACTATTAAGAGGCCAAATATAAGAGTTATGGGAGTCCCAGAAGGTCCAGAAAAAGTAGCTGAGTTTGCAAATGTATTTAATGAAATAAAAAAGGAAAATTTCACTAATCTAGAGAAAGAATTGGGAAACAAGATCCAGAAGGGGCACAGAACTCCCAACAGGCTTGATCAAAAGTGATCTTCACCAAGACACATGGTCATCAAGCTCTCTTCAATAGAACAAAAGGAAAAGATCCTGAAATGTGCAAATGAAAAAAATCAATTGACATATAAAGGAATGCCAATTAAACTCACAGGAGATCTCTCACAGGAAACTCTACAGGCAAGAAGAGAATGGAGTGACATATTCCAGATTCTAAAAGAAAAAATTGTCAGCCTAGGATAACATATCCAGCAAAGCTTTCTTTTGTCTTTGAAAATGAAATAAAATTCTTCCACACTAGAGAAAAGTTAAAAAAGAATGTGCCTCTTCCAAACCTGCCCTACAAAGGATACTTCAAGATGTTCTCTTGACAGAGAAGAGGAATAGCACCTACCAAAACCAAAGGCAAATGGGAAGAACATCCCAGTAAAATGACAACAGAAGACTAAACCAATGAACAACCTATTCCTAAAATGACAAGACCAAATTACCATCCATATATATTAACCCTGAATGTAAATGGCTTAAGCTCAAACGTCATAGATTAGTAGACTGGATTAAAAACAAAACCCATCTATTTGTTGTCTATTTGTTGTCTGTTTGTTGACTTCACCAACAAAAATCAGCGGAAACTATATCGCATGGGTTTTGTTGTTTTCTGTTAGTTTCATCACTTCAAAACACTTTCTTCTGATTAAATCATTCAATGACTTCTAGATCATACAGTAGCATCATTTTCTGCAAGAAGGTTCTTGATTTACATTTCTTCAGCTACACATTAGTCATTTAGCAGCATGTTATTTAACTTCATAGTGTTGTTAATTTCTTTTTTCTCCCTGATGTTGATTTTGTTTTGTGGTTTTTCATTTAAGGGGATGTATAGTAGCTGTGTAATGGAGACTGTCATATCTAGTAACATGTCATTTAACTTGATGGCATTGTAAATTTCTATTTTTCTTTCTATTGTTGATTTTGTATTATGACTTTTCATTTGAGGGGATGTACAGTAGCTATGAAATGGAGAGTAACATCCAGATGTGAGGATACAATGTAGTTTGCATCTCTACTTCCAGAATAAGATGGACTTACAATGAAACTGTTTACTCTATCTTGACAATAGGATGCTGGACTCTCTGCCACTGTCCATGCCCACAATGATGGACATATGACTGTGTATGAAGAACTATATGTTAGTAATGATACAGAGGAACTAGGTGGGGGGGAGGGAATTGGGGAGAGGATAAGGGAAATGCCAGGAGCCCATGAAATTGTATCATAAGATGATAATAATAATAATAAAATGCAAAAAAAAAAATAAAGTGCCTTCATTTTTCCATTCCTTCCAAATGTGCCCAATCACTGCCTAATCTATACCTAATTGCTTCTCTAGGCCTTAGTTGATTTAGTTCACCCTGTTGCAAATACTTGGCCTTCTTAAGCTGCTGCAAGCTGGCTTCAGAAGTAGCAGGGGCTTCAGTGATGATTGTAACAACGGTGTCCCCACAAAACTGGTTCCACAACGTTGTTGCGAGTTGACAATATATCCCCAAAAATTGAGTCAGAGACAGACTCTCAGGAGTTCAGGAGTCTTTCCTCACCTGCCTGCAGACTACCTCATTCCACCACGGGTGGAAGAGGAGAGCGGCCCTGACAAGCTCTGTTTAGGGATTTTTAAGTTACAATCATCCAACCACCTAAGAGAACACTGGCACATGATATGAATGATTCAATCAACCAGGCTTACATCAGTGCACAATGCAAATTATCCGATCAACTGTAGTGGCATGGAACACAGATAACCAATCAGTATAAGGATCATGCACTTTACAATATTCAATCAGTAAGCACCACATCCCATGTAGTAGTGAACAATAGAGCCAGGCAAACAGGTCCTTCCAATTCTATTTACAGAAAACAATTTGGGGCAATCAGTTTACCACATGAGCTGTAAAAGCAAAACAAGATCTCATCCCAAAATTAAACATTTTCTTGCTATAAGCGTCCTCACTCCCATTTTGGACTTTCTGAGAACCCAAGGTCGAGTTATGGACATGTTCCAGAAATGTTTCAGAAGATCTAGCTTTACTGTTGTCATTTTTTTATTGTTTGGGCTGTCACAATATAGTTTTGACACCCAAGCCCTTGTCCCAGGTCCTCCAACCTCAATCCTACCAAGAACTATCCAATCCTTTTAAGTGAATCTCTTTGGTCAACCCAAGAAGGATTCTGTAATTTGGGACTAAGAACTCTGCCCTTGAAATGGTAAACAAGAAGGTTAGGAATCTAAAACCTAGAATCTAAATCGTTGTAATCCTAGGAAGGATTTTACTTGAAGACATTTGCATCTGAAGAGGAATGAAACTCTTAAACTACTGCTTCTCAGATTTCAATGAGAACTGCCTAGGGATCTTGTTAAAATGCTGATTCTGATATTGAAGGACTCAGGTGGAGGCAAAAGAAATTGTATTTCTCTCTGGAAGGCTCCCTGGGGATGCTGATGTGATCCAGAACACAGCAAATCCTGAACTCACAAAACTAAATGAAGAAGGGTGGGGCCCCAGACTTGGATTCCTTCCTGTACCCCCAATTGCAGGGTCCTAGCTAACCAGAAATATTTGTCATGGCTGATTCAGGCTGGACTCAGCCCTTGTGCCAATCTATCTCTGAATGCATCAGGTGCCAGGGTCATTGTCACCTGATCATCCTTGAACACCTTCCTCAACTCATAGGCCATAAATTTAAATTTACTTACACATGCATACAGAGCAAATATTTTTTTGTTTACCCCTTACATATAATGCTGTCTGCTAAGTTTAGATAATTCAAGATTCTCAGTGCATTTTACCTAAACTGAATTGGGAGTGTTCCAAGTGTCATTAAATAAGGACTGGATTTAGCACATATAATAAGAAGTTAAAGGTCAAAGGGGTGTGTGTAGGCAGGGAAAAATTCCAAGCGCATCAGCAGTTCAGCTGTAAGAAAATGTGACTTGATATTCTGTCAACTCAAGCTGTCAATCATAGCCCATTATTACTATTACACCACCCATCTGACACTAGATCAATAGGATAAGTACTTTCTGATGTCAGATCAATGATATGACTAAGTTTGGAGGTGACAGCTAAACAATTGCATCCATCCTGGTTATGTGAATGTTATTACCAAGAACATCAACTCAAAGTAAAATGATAAACCACTTCTTGAATAGTGTTGTGAAAGAAATGTTCACATCTCCAGAAATTCTTGGTGCTCCCACCTACTAAAATAGAAGAGGTAAAGTGTGTGTTTATTTCTGAGGTTTATAAAGTACCCATTTTTGCTTCTGAGTTTATGGGAAAGACACATTTCCCAGAACCACAAGCTAACAATTGAGCCCCAGGGGCTGATAGTATAAGAGTTTCTTATCACGCCAAAGAATTTGCAGGAAAGTAAAGAAACTCACTTGAATGTGCATATAAATACTTTTTTTTCCCCATTTCCAACTGTAGCAGTTTCCTCTCCTTGAACAGCTTCTATCTTAGGGATCAACAAATGGATTTTAAATAGGGTGGAGAAGAAGCAAAGGAATCCAATTTCAGTTTCCCTCCCCCTCCTTCGAGTTCTCACCATCCACATAAAACTCATTTCTTCAAGCAACAAACAGTAACATACCCCTATCTACTACGTTAAGCTCTGAGGATAAGGATTAGAAAATTTAAGACAGATGCCTGTTCTGTGACACAGTAGGCTAATCTGTCTGTGTGGCACCAGTATCCCATATGGGTCCTGGTTCGTGTCCCCACTGCTCTCCTTCTGATCCAGCTCCCGGTTAATGGCCTGGGAAAGCAGTAGAGGATGTTCCAAGTGCTTGAGACCCTGTACCCACGTGGAAGATCTAAAGAAGCTCCTGACTTCTGACTGACCCAGCTCTAACCATTCCAGCTGTTTGGAGAGTGAACTAGCAGATGGAATATCTCTGTTCTCCTTTTCCCTCTGTCACTCTGCTTTCCAAATAAACATTTTTTTTTTTAAATTTAGGACAAAGCACTATAGAGTACATAGTAGAGATAAAAAAAAAATCTGAAAGGGGCCAGAGACACCTCCTTTAGGATTAACCGAAATTTGACTTCATGCCTAAGGGGTGAGATGTTACTAGACCAAAAATGTGGGAAGAATTTTCTAAGTAGAAGAAAATGAAGTGCAAGAGAAAATCTGACATCGTGAAATGAGACACATGGTATAGGAGTACAGGGAGCATGCGGGAAGGGTGCAACTTGCCAAGGCCACTGAGGTGGGCAGAAAAAGGATCAGACCCCTGTGCAGCTCTGCACATGCCTGCTGCGCCTAAAAGACTGAAGACCCAGGCTGGAGGATGGGCTGCAGGGCAAGACTCTATGAGACAGGAAAAAGGCCTTGTGAAGAATCAGCACACTCCACCAGGACAATGTGACCTTCCCTCCACTCCACAACAGCCCTCAGCTTACTAAGAGGGAAGCAAACACCAACTTGAGTCTTCTTCTGTGTCTCCCTACCAGTATCAAATACTTGCCCACAGCCACTGTGCCCTCAGATCCTGGTGCCTGCGTGTCCCATGGCACTGCCGCACCCCGGAGCACAGTAGAGAACAGGTAGAGTGGTCATTCCCAAGGTAAGCATTTGGCATTAGCAGTTAAATCACTGCTTGGATATCCACATCCCATATGGGAGTCTCTGGATTTGAGCTCTGACATCACTTCATTTTTTTAAAAAATTTTGTTTTTAAAGATTTATTGGAATTCAAAAGGTAGATTTTACACAGAGAGCTCTCCTACCTGTTGGTTCATGCTCCACACCATCACAATGATCAGCACAGCTGAGCTGAACCAAAGCCAGGAGTCAGGAGTTTCTTTCTAGGTCTCCCATGTAAGTGCAGGATCCCAGGGACTCAGGCCATCCTCCACTGCTTTGCCAGGACCTAAGCAGGCAGCTGGACTAGAAGTAGACCAACCAGCACCTATATAGAATGTTAGTGCCACAGGGCAGAGGAGTAGCGTGATGTCACAATGCCAGGTCCCCTAGCTCTGCTTCCATTGCAGCTTCCTACTAATGTACAGCCTAGGAGGCATCGGGTAACACTCAAGTACATGGATACTTGCCATCTATGTGGGAGACATGGATGGAGTTTCTGGTTCCTGACTTCAGCATAGCCCAACTTGGGCTACCTGTGGGCGTTTGAGGAGTGTTCCAACAGATGGAATAATTCTGGGTGTGTATGTATGCACACATGCATACACAGGTTTGTGTAGCTGCCTTTTAAATATGAATGAATGACAAATCCTGAAGAAGTGCTTTAACAAGGATGGTCACCATAAGGCAAATGTGATGATGGGGAAAGTTATATGAAAAAAGAATAGGAAAGAAATGAATGATTGGAAGTGCACCATGGTATTATCATTCTACTCCATAGAACGGACTATTATTTGACCATATACTAATATGAGTGTGGTTATGCATGCATTTTGTATATGTACATGCATTGTGTACATGCATATGTCTACAAAAGTATATGTGTATGATTGTGAATATATACATGTATACATGTCTTAAGAGATTCCAGTAATGAAGTATAGGCATGGTGAGACACTGCCAAATACTCCACATGTATAATTCCACTTTGTTTTTGCAAAAGTTATAAAACCTCATACTAAACTTACTTTTTGTTTAAAGATTTATTTATTTTTATTAGAAAGGCAGATTTACAGAGAGAAGGCGAGACAGAGAAAAGATCTTCCATCTGCTGGTTCACCCCCCAAGTGGCTACAACAGCTGGAGCTAAGCTGATCTGAAGCCAGGATCCAAGAGTTTTTCCCAGTTTCTCCACATGGGTACAGGGTCCCAAGGATTTGGACAGTCCTCCACTGCTTTCCCAGGCCATGAACAGAGTTGGATGGGACATGAAACAACTAGGACACAAACTGGGATGCTGGTGCTTGAAGGTGGAGGATTAGCCTGTTGAGCCATGGTGCCAGCCCCTAGATGTACTTTTAAGATAAGAAAATTAAAGCTCAGTAACTTGTTCACAATCACACAACTGTTAAATAAACCCATCTGAACATCCAACTCTTCTAACTAGCATTTTTTTCCTTAGTAGCCCATTTGTTTCTAGCCCTTGAAAAGCTTATTCCAACACTACCATTCTTCATGTCTGCCTATTGGACTCCCTTAAAGATAAAACAATATACACACCTTCAGATACACCCTAAATGCCAGGATGCTTGGCCTGCAACAAAAGCCAGCCTTTTCCAAGTGGGTATTAATATTCAGAAGATGAAATCTTCAAGGAAATACCTTGCATCGGCTTTGGGAGCCATTGATTCTAACAACCTATATACCTGCCGTGTTACATAAATCAATCCCAACCCAAAGGATGTGGCAGAAAAGGCTGATGTACCGTATTACAGTCACAAGACATCCTGCAGAGCTGAGGCTGACTCCAACTTACAGCACATATAATAATACACGGGAGAGGTACTGATTCGGAGTGGAGGAGGTAGTTAATCAGAGTGAATACACCAACCATACAATCACAGTAACAAAAACATAGATACTATGAACTTACCTCCCTTTATGTATCTGCCTTTACATTTACACTTACCAAGAAACAGTCTCACTTATCTTTTAAACAGCCAGAGTGCCACTTTATCATTAAGCAGAGATGCCAGGGAAGAAATGAGCATTATTTAAAATGCAGAGTTTAGAGGATGGCTGCCAAGAAACAGCTCATCACAGATACCTCAAACTAGTGCTGTCTACTGCTACAGAATGCTTGCAAAAGACAGCTCTCATGGGCCTGTGGTTCTCAAATGTAAGCACAGCTCACACTCACCTGCTGAATTATTTGCAAGCACTGTTCGCTGAGCCCCAGTCCCGGGGTTTCTGATCCTACAGGTGTATGGTCCCAGAACATGTATTTGTAACCCATTCCCAGGGATGCTGTCACTGTTTCCACAGCCAACGTTTGGGATCTACTGGGAGAGGCATCTTTTTGCAGTGCTAGCACTTCAATAAAAAAGATATTAGAAGTATCCTGGACAACAGGATCGTTTTATGCAAAGAGATGCCCAGCTCATAAGCGAAGCTATAGATCTCACGGATAAAAGTCAAATGGCTTCCTCTAAGAGGCTCAACATCCAGAAAGAAATCTGCTGGCCTGGATAAAAGCTTGTGATTACATGAAACAACCAGGAGGAAAGTGATATCATTGAACCTCAGATAACCACAGTTTACAAGATTTCTCTAAGTATAGTACACAAATTCCAGAGACACAGAGGTTTGGCCTCTTCCAGGTTATTGTGCCTAAAAGATGTCTGAGAATGACCTACCTTTCCTCTCTACATCATCCAAATAAAGCTTGTCAAAACGAACTACTCCTGGGTACCAAGGTCACGTTACTGAATTCCGGAAAACTGGAATTATATTCCACCAGAAATCCGTATCTCATTTTACCTTCTCATCTATGAATTAACCAGCCCTGGCATGAATCAGTTACCAAGATGCCAGACTCTAAATGGTAGGTCTTATGGGTGCCATCTCCCTGGTGAAGGGCAAAAAGAGGCACTTGACAGTGCCTTTACAAGCGGGATCTCGCAGGGATACAGAGCTCCATACCATGTCCCAGAGATTTAGGGTAAGTGTGACTCCCCTCGGCCTGAGCTGTGCCCCATTAATCCTCCCTACAATGAGTGTATCCTGTCAGGACTTGTGATTGAGAGCTGCTTAAACAGGTGAGAAAATTTCAGGAAGCTAATATGTCCCATCTAATCAAGGCTAAGTGTTCCCTCTTTGCCCAAGCCCTCTTATTTGCACGAGTACCACATGGTAATAGGTAAATAATTTTCTTCAAGGTTGTTTGAAATACGGGCCCTTAAATAAGTGATCTAGTGCTGCGTTTCACCTGGAGGAGAGGTTACCCAGCACGCCTCAAGCTCCGGGCCCTCATCAGAGCTACTTCCAGCTCAACCTCATCCTTCAGAAACCCACAAAATCAGCTCCAGCAGAGTTGTAAACCAAGAGATGATTTCTTCATGTACACCCAAAGTTCGCTTTTCACTAAGACCTGTAGCAATCAGCTTGAATCACTTAGCACTCCCATCTGTTAATTCTTTTACAAGCACGACTACACTGAATTTCTGCTGACCTATAGTTTTGTGGGTTTACCTGTGTTGTCCACATGGAAGTGGACTTTGCACAAAGCACTTTAGAAATGGCTCTAAAGAAATGGCTGTTGGAGCACAGGCCCAAAACCCAAGGCATCACCAAATGGCAGCCTGGTAGAGATGCAAATTCTAGGATCCTGTGCTGTGCCAAGACTTACCAAAAATTCAGGTGCTGCCGCCCAGCAGCGACACTAAAACGACGAGGCGGACTCTGAGGGTCTGGGAAAAGCCAGAACCGCAACTGGACCCTTCACTGCCAAAAGCGGCTGTGTTTTAATCCTTCTCTCCCCTGCCCTTTTCCCCATTGGCCTTAGCTTTCCTCCCTGCTTCTCCAGCCACCTTTCCCTCCCGTCTTTCTTCTCCTCATCCCGATCTTTCTCCATCTTTCCTCGTCGCCATCGTCATCCATCCATCCCGTCCATCTTTTACCGGCTACTTTTATATCGTTCTCCACCAATCACTTCTCCCCGTGGGTCCACTTGGCGCTAAGTGATAGGCCAGTAGCAATGACATAATCGCAGCGAGGGCATTAACCTATCCCTGTGACTTCCTGTTTACCTGCTGGCAAGACCAACTCCGCCTCCTGGCCCTGGGCCAGCCGCCTTCTTGCAATGGCCCCTACCAATCCCAGGAGCGGTTTTAGCACTCCCTCCCCACATTCAGGATGTGGGGCAGTGACAGATAAAGAATCACAATGTAAGGAACTGGGTTTTGGAGTTTGGAGAGCAGAAGGGAGTATTCATGGAGAGGCAGTTGAGTTCCAGCAAAAGGCAAGAGAGCCTGAAGGCAAGCCTAAATTAGGTACTTTCAACAGTGCTCTAAGCTGGAATGGCAGTCAGACTGTGGAGTAAGATACAACATGTTCAACATATGCATTCATTATATATATGGGATGGGAAAATATCTTCCTGTAATCTTCTCAACTGGTGGTCATACACTGATTCATTTACTGACTCACTGAATATTTATTGTCTACTATGTACCAGCTACTATAGCAGACTGACAATACAGGAGTAAAGAAAAAAGTTAAGGTCTCTTCAATCAGAATTTGCATCTTACAAACGAAAACAGCAAAACAGAGTACATATAGCTAAGTGTTATAACTGTGATACAGAGCTACTTGACATAAGCAATCATAGGGGCTATTTGATGTAACCTGTACCCAGCAAAATGGTCTAGGTACTGAATCCTCCCCTTGCAAACACTAGGATCCCATATAGGTGCTGGTTCATGTCCCGGCTGCTCTGCTTTCCATTCAGATCTTTGCTTGGGCCTGGGAAAGCAGTAGAAGATGATCCAAAGCCTTGGAACCCTGCACCCATATAGGAGACCCGGAAGAGGCTCCTGGCTCCTGCCTTTAGATTGGCTCAGTTCCAGCCATTGTGGCCTCTTGGGGAGTAAACCAGCAGACAGAAAATCTTTCTCTCTGTAAATCTGCCTTTCCAACAAAAAGAAGTAAATCTTTTTAATAAAAATGCCCACACTTCAATACTGACACTATAACAGAGACTTAAAGTGAGAGAGGAAGTCATTGTTGAGGGGAATTTGGCATGGCTCTCGCATTTTGGCACAATGTAGCAACACAGGTATGGAAAGGTTTGTGGGTTTACCCTCTGTTTCCCACATGGACAGCAGAAGATGTGCAGGGGAGTGAAGGTCTCCCTGCTGAGTCAAGAGCAGCTTCGCTCACTATCTAGTATAATAAAAATAATACTTCCCTCTGGAGGGAGGCATGGTCATGCTTGCCATCCATTCTAAGTGATTCAGGTTTCCTAGTCTCAGGGTTCTCCTCCTATAAGACAACTCACCATGTGCGCCGGTGTCACCTGTCCATACACATATCTCTCTGTGAGAACTGGGACTCCAGAACCCCCCCAAAAGAAAATTCTGATATCCTGAATATTCTGGATATTGCTCTGACTAATCAAAGCATTTGTTTCTGATCCAGGAATCTCAGATCTTCCACCAGCATCTATGAAACTGAAGACTTGGCTTGTCAGCAGGCCAAAGTCTTAAACC